>NC_090057.1:4420301-4436184 GCF_038355195.1 Osmerus mordax | reverse complement strand
CAAGAAATAATTCAGGGTTCAATATCAATATCAGGGTTCAGTATCAGAGGGGGAAGAGTTAGAGGACAAGATGTCCCTGGGATTTTATGATTACGATCATAAAAAGTAGCATATGGAGAGTGAGAGTGAAATAAAGCAGGCAGGTCTGGAAAGAGCAGACTAAATATTGGATGGCAGGTTTTGAGTCTGGCCTGCCATTCAAAACAACATGACAGGGTCCACCTGAAAGATTCCACCTATGATCTGTGTCCCAGATGAAGGCTGACTTCATCATTGGCCCACTTAAATTGAGTTCTTGTTGCACATGAGTTACCCATAATCCTTTATCTGGGCCATCCAATAGTGTGTTGTTTAGAGACAGGGTTCAATGACAGAAAAGTGATGTGTAGCAGATGCTGTCTGCATCCTCCAACAATACGACAAAGAAATATGACATATTCAAAGTCAAAAGACGAACTGTTCTTTCACCATATATTCTATTTGTAATCAACCAGGAATGCCAACCTATCTGAAGCCATAAGAAAAAATTAACTTTAAGAGACAGAGAAAGTTAAAATAACTCGTAATATAAGTAATTTCCACATAACCAATTTTTTTCTTTTTTTTGGTTCATGCTGTGGTCAAATTACCTTATTAGTGTTTTTTTCTGTGACAAAAATGTTCCACAAAGATAATATTGAGCTAATATACAGACTTTCAGTCTTTTATCAACAAAGTTGACGGCATTACTGTGAAGAACTGCCATCATCCTATCGCAACATTGTGTACATTACAAGTGCAAGACAGCACTGCTAACCAGATCAATTGCAATCCATAGGGGGAAACGTTTAGCAGATGTTTGACACTAGACCACACGCGTATTCAAAAGGGCATTTCAGCATCACATCCCTCCCGAGACTTATAAACACCCATGACACACTGAGGGGAGGAGAGGACCACAACTCTCTTTGACGATCAGCATCTGTGTCAGCTAAGACCTGGTACGAGGGTACTCAGGCTGTCACAGAGTTAAAATGTCTGTTTGAATGCTATTTAATTCAATCTGAGTGTGATGATAAAAAGGGGCCTTACATGCCTTTTCTTCCTATAATCAGACTGGATTCAACTGAATACCTTGTCTTGTGTGCCCTCCAGAGACAGAGAGGAGGAAGATAAGACAGACCCACCGACAAATTAAGTTCATCATGATTTTCTTGCCATGTGAACATTTGCTCCATAAAGTTTTGCATCTGGTCAAATAGGGAGTGGCTACATTTATAGCCAGAACACCTAAACCTGAAGAACACCACCTCAGAGGCATCGTCCGCCATATTAAGCTGATCCTTTAATGCTCCAAAAGACACACACCTATGGCTCGGCACCAAGCTGTTCTAGTGTCGCAGTGTTGTAGCAACCGTGCAAAACCTTTGAGTTTTCCCTACGTCTCCCACTTTCCAACTTGCCAACCTCCCTTCTTTCCAAGACCTACATCCAGCCAGCCCCAATCTGCTCCAAAATAATTCAAAATAACCGTTCTGGGCGCACCACCCTAAACCAGCTAGTCACCTCAGCATCTCCCCCCTGTGTTGGACAGATGGTTCCCCTGCTCTGGATTTCAACAAGAGGGTGGTGATGCGTGGCATGTGGTGCCATGCCTGGTACCAGCAGAGCACCATCATACTGTCAGCTCCACAGTTCTGGCCGAGGCTTTACCCTCCGTTTTTCCATGGCTCAATCTTTTTTTTTTAAACGTTGTCATTTGGGCAGGTCATCTTCGCTTCTCAGAGAGGGAAGCGTCTTCAAAGGCAGGCCCGTGGGTTTCCGTGGAAACCTATGGAGCCCTTCACGTGCACGACATGATTAGATTATGAATGAACAGGGGGCTGTGGAGGAAACAGATGTGGTTTCTCTGGGGTTCACTTCATAAGTCGCACATGCATCATCCACCCCTCTGTACCTCAGGAGAAACCACACCACTCCATATGACCATGAATCCCCTTTATTACTCGCGGGTCCTGCTCTAGTCCCTCAAAGGGAATACGTTATTGGCACAGACATCTGACAAATTAACAGTGGCACAAACCTGCTCCCCTGGCCTGCTTCAAAGCAGGCTTGGTATTATATATCATAGTCTGTGTGGCGCTGGAATGTACAGGCAGGCTGGGAGAGATGCGTTCAAATCAAAACAATCACGTTGAGGAGAGTGAGAGACGTCTCCACCCCCTCCCGAGTCTCTGGTCCAGTGTGTTTTAGTTTGAGAGAAGGAGCGGTGATGGTGATTGGTTGATCCCCAGCTGCTGTCAGAAGTCAAAGCCTCGTACACGTGCCCTCGTCCTGCCACCATGAAATGATTTGCTTTCAAATGACAACAAGCTGGTCCAGTAAGAAAGGTCGTGCTTTCTTTACCACGAAAAGCAGTATGGACACATTTTTGGACACATTTTTGTGGTCCTGTGGCCCCCTGAAATGGCACTGAGAGCCTCAACTCTCTATCTCTACTTTCTCTCTTCATCCCTCTGTCTTTTACAGACTGGGGAAAGAGAGGAAAGCAGTGGAGAGGACAGGAAAGGACAGGAGAGGAGAGGAAATCAGTGGAGAGAAGAGGAGAGGAAAGCAGTGGAGAGGAGAGTTCTGTTATCATACAGACGTTTCCTCTATCTCCCATGCTCAGGTTTTTCATGCTGTGAAAAACAAAACTGTCATCCGCCAGCATACACTACTTCCCTTTGCTGAGCAGCAAAGAATGTGAGTGACGCATCCAGAATCACAAAAAAAAAAAACATAAATTATACGTCAAAAGATATACCTGAGGAAGGATGGATGGAAAGTCCATAAAAGAGAACAAGGGACAATTGGCCAGATGTTTTTATCTGTGGTTGACTGCTGACAGATGTGAGATGATCTGATGAACTGGAGCACAGACTTCCTCTGTAGCAGGGAGGAGAAGACCCAGGTCAGCTGGTGGAGCTCACGGCTTTGGGCTGGGAGAATGGCAGGGCTGGTGATGCGTGACACCGGCCCTGCATCTCATCACTAATTGAGTTTCATGAGATGTTATTCACACAGCCGGAGTCTCAGACAGGACAGACAGGCCCTGGGTTGATGAACAGAGGTCAGGAGTCACCGCTGAGCTCCCTTCACTCGACAGATCCAGCTCTGACAGGGCAGCCTGCCCAGAGACAGCAGGATGAGAGGTCAAAGTTGGGAGGTCAGGGAATGAGAAGTGATCCCTATCAGTGTTTCACCCACTCTGGCTATCTCGGTCGATCTCGGTCTCTCTCTCTCTCTCTCTCTCTCTCTCTCTCTCTCTCTCTCTCTCTCTCTCTCTGTCTGTCTCCATCTCTCTCTCTCTGTGCCCCTCTCTCCCTCTACCTCTCTCTCCAGGTGTCTCAGAACATCTCTGTGTGAGTCGTGGTTCTGGAGATGAGAGGCAGGGCCGCTTTAGGACCCTGACCAGCTGCATGGCTTTAATGAAGAGATGCAGGGCTGCCTCTGAAAAGAAAAGACACCAGGAAAAACTCATACTTTATTTTGTGCCCCGTCATGAAATCGCTGCATTCTAAGAATATCGGGCCACTCTGGAAAATGAAGCTGATTTATTGAGTAGCTGACCTCTGTGTCAGACGGCCTGTAAACTTGCTTGGGTTGAGGTTGGAGCAGGAGGATTTGGGGTTTTATTGCCTGGTTTGCCACAGGATATTGATGGCTTTTTAATAAGCAGGTCAGGCTTTACTCACGCGCAAGACCTTTGACTCACTTTCAAAGCAGAAGGTTGTTATTAACCTAATTTTCTCTGCTTCTAGTTTGAAAATACGTGTGTTCACTCTACAGCTGAGATGATTAAGGGACGCCGTGCCCTAAAACAACCCTTTCTGTTCTTCTACCAGGTTACCAGTTTGCTGACATTTTGAAACTAGATGTCGGACATTGGTCTCTAAAGCCCTCTGAACGACCACCTGCAAATCTCGATTCCTACCTGATCTTCTTGTGTTCTGCTGATCCTGGACTTTCCAGCCCTGTAGCTGACCACTGCCCTGAACTGTCAAGAGCCAGAGCAGGGCACCGCTGATTTGCAGAACTCTGAATGTGTGGGACTTCACAGACAACTGTTTATTGGCTTTTATTCTTATTTTATAATCGTCTCCAGCTTTGAGGGTCAACGGAGAGTTTTTATTTGTCTTCTTTGAGGGTTTAGGTTGGTTATAGGTGCTGCTCTGTGGGCATCTGTAAAGCCCTCTGTGACATTGCTTGAACTGTAAAAAGGACAAATCAAATTAAATAATTGATTTGATTCTTCAAAAACCCTGGATGTACAGGACAGTCTATGAGGCAAGGTCCTCTGTACCCTAAGCATATTCTGTTTCTATATGCCAATGGAGCACAAAAAAAATACATTGTTGAATTGTATAGCATGCCTTAAATCACATTCTAGCTCAATCCCCGGGGCCAGCCCCTGGAGAGGCTAATGGGAGCCCTTACCAGCGCATGTGATCCAGGGGTGGAACACACGGACTGCAACATTCCCACACAATGTGCTCACAGTTCCATCAGAACCCGAAGCGTTCCCACGGAACGTGTTCAGGGTTCTGTCAGCCGTGTCAGCAGAACGTCATCTTCCCGTCGCCGTCTAGGTTCTCCGAGCACAGCTGCTTAGGATCAGGGGTGAGAGGGTGAACCCGGGAGGCGGGCGCGGCGGAGTGCTCCAGGGTGAACCAGATCCAACACACCCTCCTGGCCGTCTGGGCTGCGCCCTGTCAGGCCTACGCAGTCTGGGCTCAGCTTTTCCAGCGCTCAGTCATCCATCCGAGCTAATTAAGCCCATTCGTGAGGGAACACCGCTTTCGCATGGGAAGCTATGTTTGTATTTCCCCGACTCTCTGTCCTCCAACACCAAGAGTTGTGCAGTAGAGAAGAAAAAGGAGAACTATTGCATCAGTTGTCCGTTGCTTCATATTCTCTTCTGGCACCAGTTATGTAAAATATTATTTTGTCCTGACAAAAATAATGTACATTTGGTTTTCTCTGAAAAACACTATGTGGGTGACCTTTGACTTCCCTATTTTGACCTTCAAACTAAATATATGAATCAAGCTCTATGCACTGATTGTTGCGCTGGTGACTAAATATCCAGTTAATTCACCAATCCTTATGATGAACACTCGGCAAGCTTTATGGCAAATGTTGTATTTCTCTGAAATGTTTTCATTTTGGAAGTACAAACAGTGGGAGGTTGATCAGTACTCAAACAAACAAACAAATACTAAACAATGAAGCATGTTGAGCCGGGATTATATTTAGAAATGTGTTGTCAATTTCTCCCTGCTGAATGAGGCCACAGGTCACTCCAAGGTGGGTTCACTAATAGCAAATTGAAACCAGCTACGGAAATCTGTAAACGCATTGTGTCAAACATCCATTTTCTGTTAGAGAGAGACACACACACAAACACACATCTCAATCACACACCTATGCACACACAGCCACACATAACATATACACTCACACACGCAACACACACAATGTATAGTAACATCCAATATAAGTCCTGCATGGGAGCAACATGAAAAAAAAAGAACTTCGGTTCTCACAAAGCCTCACGTTGTGCAAGCTTTATCAGCTTATAAAGCTGTGCCTCAGTAAAAGCTTGTTTTGTGTGTCTGTGTGTGCTTGTGTGTGCCTCGGTAGGAACAACACTGCAAGGACTACGACACACAAAACAGGGGTGACAGGGGTATAGCTCACCATGTCTTTATGTGAAACATTGTAAAGTAACTGCATGTATGGAAGAGTAGAGGGTGCATGGGACTGGCTGGACTTAACAAGCACATCACACAAGGAGAGTCTCTGTGTGATTGGACAGGCTCAGGACATGTCAGCCTGGGGGAAAGGGTGACTCACCTATGTGCTTGTTTAATAAAACAGAGAGGGAGACACAGAGTGGGACAGAGAGAAAGAGAGAGAGAGACAGAGAGAGGCAGAGAGAGAGACACAGAGAGAGAGACAAAGAGAGAGAGTGAGAGAGAGGGTGATTGGTTGGGTGGGTGGGTGGGTGGGTGGGCAGGAGAATGAGAGGGAAATAGAGACAAAAGACGATGAGAAAGAGAATACATTATATGGATTAACTAAGAACTCAAGCATTTACATTTAATTGTAATTCATTTAGCAGATGCTTTTATCCAAAGCGATGTGCAAAAAGTGCATATTGAGCTACAATTCTTGTATGAAATGTGCTGTATAAATAAAGTTTTACTTACTTACTTACATATGAAAAGTGCAAAAGAAATTCAAGGATGAGAAGTGTATAGTTCCACAGTATTGGAACTGTATATACCAGAACGCAACGCAAGTCACCACTCAGCTAACAGGCTCTGTGATTTAAGTTCTTACAAAACTGTGGTCAACTCTCTTGTTATTAGCTGGCTGCACTGAAGCTTGTTTGTTCCTCGTTATTTAAAAGAAGTATTGACCTGCTTTGTAAAAACGTCTTTGGGTTACGGAACAGAGCGTGAGGGGGTCGGGTTGTTCGGCACGACTGCCCACATCCTGTCAGAGCCCGCATGCTCCTATTTTGAGCCGCCTTCCAAAAACAACTCAGTTTGGCACCAGCTAGTCACTTCTGGAGCCGAGGTGAAAGCTTGTTCCACATTTGTGGCGTTTTTTCACTTGACTTTCCAGACCAAAATACTATATTGTCTCAGCTTACTCTCTCCCCAGAGAGCAGTATTAATAAATCTATCATTCGTCTAATGCAGTATATGTCATGAAACACTGTGAGGCCTTTTAGACGTTCATTGACATAGCGTAGGCTAACACAACATAGCTGGCCTTAGTGACCATGTGTGTAGGGGTGTGTGTGTATGTATATGTGTGTGCGTTTGAGTGTGTAAACATCTGTTTGTGTGTTTGTGTGTGTTTACGTGCGTATACAGTATGTGGATGTATGTGTGTGAAAATGTGTGTGTGTGTGTGTAAGCATGTGTGTGTATAAGCATGTGTGTGTGTGTGTGTGTGTGTGTATAAGCATGTGTGAGTGAGTGTGTGTGTGTGGGTGTGTGTGTGTGATGGTTGTCCATAGCGTGACTCTGCTCTGATTGGTCACCTTGTCCCCCAGGCCATCTGAAGTTGGCCAGGTCTGCAGTCCAGGGGTTCAGATTCCTGTCTGTTGGAATATTATGAATTCCTTAAGTCCTCAGCACACACACATACACGCACACACGCTCACATGCACTGACATGAATGCACACACACGTGCATCAACACCATTCTCTAGTCCTGCTTCCACGGTCTTATCCAACACTTTTTCGATCCAAGATGGCGCCGATGATGGCTGCCTCGGTTGCTAGGTGCGCTCTGTTTTGTCTTGTTTTGTCTGTTAATTCAGTGTTTGCACCTCCCTGCCACAGTAAATTCCGTGTTTGTATAACTTGTATAACAATGGTGAATAAACCGAATTCTGATTCTGATTCTGATTCTGAACACACTGTGGATAGTGGATGCATTATTCTTGTTGGTCACAAGGTGGGGCTACACAACTGGTTTTCTTTTCAAATCCAACGTTTGACTCGACACGGAGGTGTTTTCAAACTGTCTACGCTGTTTGCAAAGTCGCTTTTACCGATGTATGCACTGCATATAGATTTTTCTTGAAGTATTGTTGTTGTCATAAATCAAAAGGATTAAATCAATCGCCACTCCCATCCAAAGTGTGGAGCTTTCACTTTGCACAGGGCCTTCTTTATATATAACTGCCACACCAATTGCTTTATATAGGTTATATAGGTATATAGCTTTGCTGTTTATGGTTGGCTAATAAGAGCTTGTGTGAGGTCACACAGTGATAGTTTGGCTGCCTGTCCAGCCACTCAGCCACATGGATTTATACCAGCCAGGCAGTTAAGAGAATGACAGATTTCACAGCCTGCTTTATGAACCAGAACAATAACAGGTTATTGCAGGAGTACATACATGACCCCCCCCCCCCCCCAACACACACACACACACACACACTTTAGACCTGTAGCTTGTAGTTGTATCTCCCTTCCAGTGTTTGCATTCTGTGAAACAACAGTGCCCTCTATAGTTAGTTTGTATGCTTGTTCAGGACTGTTGTAACAACATAACAATTCTTATTGACATGCAATGGTCTAGAAATGCCATCAAACAAAATATAAAATAAATACAGATAGGAGAGTGTTGTAAGGCAGAAGCACTACCAGGAAGAGATACACAAAAGGCACCTGTATTTGTCTCCATCAGAATCAGGTATAAGTGAGTTGGAGCACAGTGCAATTTTCATCATGTCATCATCTTCTTTATGGTTCCAATTTTCCTCTTATTGGAAAGGTAAAAAAGACCGGAATGTCTTTTAAGAAATCATTCTATATGAACTGTTTATCTTTGGTCTATATTTATTATAGATTACATACAAAGGTATAGCCCTGCTTCTATCATTAAACTGGGAATACAGCAATAAAGCAACAGCCCTGATGCCAATCTCTGTGAAGATAAGTGAGATTTCAGTAGATCTCACAGGCTTGCAATATTGCATCCAGGATTCTCTACCCATGGAGTTGGAGGGAGGGGGGGGGTGTTGCCATGGATACATTTTGAGTTCCTTTGAACAGCAAAAGTGATTATTCTTCCTCCTTCTCTCAGTCTTTCACTTGTTTCCTTCACCAGTACATCCCATTTTTTCACAGACACCAATGCTGGAAAAACACGTCTACACATATATTAGGCCGAAAGGTCAGTTATCTGGTGCACCTAATCTATTTAAAGACACTGAACGTTTTACAAAGTGCATCATCTTCAGTTTGCCAAAGCGTTCTTACTGCATTCCTTATCTTATCCAAATATATTGTATACAGTTGTTGTTGTAACATATATATTTGTAACATATCTCTCTCTCTTTCTCTCTTTCTCTCTTTCTCTCTTTCTCTCTTTCTCTCTCTCTCTCTCTCTCTCTCCCTCTCTCTCTCTCTCTCTCTCTCTCTCTCTCTCTCTCTCTCTCTCTCTCTCTGAGGAACAATATGTTGTACCATTCAGAATTGACTTTGCCAAGTCAATTCTGCATGATGCAACCTGAAGAAATAAAGGGTTCGCTGTCCTCTCTGACAGTGATGGACAGTGACAGTTAAAGAGCATCAGTGGGAAGGCAGATTATTCTGAAGAACACTTCAGATCTCTCTATCAGCCTTCTCACACCTCATCCACCTCTCCGTGCCCTCCCCCACCTGGCTGATACACACACTCTCTTATACACACACACACACACAACACACACTTATACACACACACAACACACACTTATACACACACACAACACACACTTATACACACACACAACACACACTTATACACACACACAACACAAACACAACACACACACAACACACACTTATACACACATTCACTCCCTTTCCTTTCTGGCTCTACTGTTGCTTTCATTGCCTTTGTGCAGATGTGATTGTTGCTTTTAGAGATAATTGTCATGGTGCTACATAGACATGACCTGTAAGATTGCTCCGAGGTAAATAGAGGATTTATAAATGCAGTTGACATGCAGCCTGAGTGACCTCTCCATATTGATTGCAAACCGCAGACGTTTGGGAGAAGAAAATAACTATCCAAAATGTGGGTGTTTTCAAACATGGGGTGTGAAGCTGTAATGCATTTATGCAGGAAGAAGCTGGATCTTCAGAGCTAGTGTGTGACTGAGCCAAACTAGAATAACCATTGATTTGAGCTGAGTAAAAGAAATACCATCGTTTTTTCCTTGTTACCAGTGAGCATAATGTTTAGCTCATGAAACCGTCTTGCCAGTTTGATAAGAAGATCATTTGACAACATGTGAAAAATGTCAATCATAAGTGTATTATCCAAACCTGCTAAATGTAGAATTTTTTCATTTTCAAAAGATACAATGCTTTAAATCCAACCATCACACGGAATGAATGAATTCACAGAAAGAGGAAATTGCATTTTCTCTATGACACCCCTATAATGGCTGTCATAAAATGCCATTTAGAGAACAACCCTTTTTCCTTGAATCCATGACAACTGTCATTATCTTCACCAATCGCTTAGGCTCCCCGGGGCTTGATGAGGCTCTCCTCCGCTCTGCGGGGAGAGAGAGGGAGGACAGATTGATACTGCAGCAGACTCTGCAGGGGGGGCACTGTGGAGGGGAGGACCTCAGGCCGCGGCCTCTGTAGGGGGCACGGAGAAGAGACCCATCCTTCTGGGGTGATCAAAATGAAGACGTTCAGAGGAAGCAGAATGCGTGAGACAAATGAGGACAGTGATGGAACAAGCACGTCGGGGTTGGAACATCTGATTCAGGGTGAGAGGCTCTCACTCCAAGCACAAAACCCCTCACTTAGGACAAAATATAAACTTTTAAAAGTTTTTATTTGACACGTTTTACTGTAATTATGTATGTGGAGAGAGAGGGGTCAAAGGGGAAAGGGGAAAATAGAAGAGAGTTGTACATGGCCAATGTACTCATTCGTCAGTGAGATGTTCATGACTGGATTAGAGATGGGGGGATTAAGAAATGCAGATAAGTGTACATTCATCCCAAAAGAGCTCATGGGTGGTAGAATTCTGCTCATCATTACTGGGGCACAAGGACCTGTAACTCACACACACACACAAACAATATTTCTGATTAACAACAACAAACTGTGCACTAAATATACAATCAAGAAAGGCTGTATAGAGTAGTATTCGTTTAAACGATGTTCTGTTGTTTACTACATTTACATTTAGTCATTTAGCAGACACTCTTATCCAGAGCGACTTACAGTAAGTACAGGGACATTCCCCCGAGGCAAGTAGGGTGAAGTGCCTTGCCCAAGGACACAACATCAGTGGCATGACCGGGAATCGAACTGGCAACCTTCGTATTACTAGCCCGATTCCCTCACCGCTCAGCCACCTGACTCCCCACTTACTAAAGTGGTGTGTGAGAGTAAGGTGTGGAATATTCCTGAAGGAGATACAAAGAGAGTGTCAGCCAATGCTGTGTGTTGTGACCCTTATATCTGGCCACCATTATAATCTTAACACTCGATTCACTTTGTCAATAGCACCATTTTCCATGCCAACAATGGGGGTGCGGTCAGTGACTACTACATCCAATTAAGTCAACTATTATGCATAGCACAGGCTTTGAAGCAGCTAGGATACCTGTTGCCAAGCAACCTCGCTAATTAAATAATCTGTTGCTTCCAGTTGTCAGGAATATGGTAGCTATGGTACACTATGTCACAATAAAATAAGCAAGAGTGCAAGAGTAGAGCAAGAGTTTTTGTGTGTGTGTGAATCAGGAACCAGTATGACACATTCGTGTCATACTGTGACTGTAGTGACTGGTTTAAATGAATGGCAACTGGGCCATATTACTTTCCATTCAACTAAATTCTCAAATCTTTTCCTATTCTTCTAACCCTAAAAAGGTAAGCTAGTCGACCACTTCAAATGCAGCACCCAGAAAAACCAATACCTTTCCGAGCTATTTAATAAACCCGCCCCGGAAGTGCAGCTTAAAGCCTGTTTGTAAACATTGTAATGGTAGTAAAGATAATGATGATTTGCTTGTATTGGGACGTGTAACAGCTGAGGATACCGATGATGACGGCAAGGGTAAGGACTGACCACAATGGCTGCATAAGAAATCTAACAATCCAAAGCTGTTAACAATCAGAGACTCTGTTCTCTTTTCTGTACTTTGAGAATGTCATGTGCTCCAGCCTAAACCCAGTCTGCACTGGTCTGTGACTCCAAAGAAGATTATACCTTTTTCCAATCAGCTATGGGTTGTCTAAATTCAGGTCATAAGAGTTACAGTCCTAATCTGAAGTATTTTACTTAAACACACACTTACACATATCGGATTGAGAAGGTGAAATACCTCTCCCAAGACATGCTATAAGAGGAATAAAACACCTTTGTAGTTTCATATTAGGCGTTACCGGGAGAATGCATTTAGAAGCTTTCGCGTGGGTTTTAAGCCGATCGGTTATTGTCTAGACTATTACGCCACCACATGCATAATAATACAAGGGTTATTTAGAGAACACTGCACCACAAAAACATTTAAAATCATAATCCCATTGTGGTAAAACAGAAATTACATTCTTCCTCCACCCTTGGAGAACATTATCTACTCTTAGAGCAGATTTATCCTTGGAAAAAGTGAGGCAGTTGGATGATTTAATGAATCATGTTGCTCGGAAACCGTAACCCAAGAGAGAGAGACAGAGCAAGTTAGAGCAAATAAAAACTGATTTCTTAAAGGTTTTATTGATTTGTTCCACTGCCTAGTAACAAAAAGGATTTATCTGGAGTGCCTGAAGGGATGGAAATGCTTGTATACTAAATGTGGTGTGACAGACTGACTGTTGCTTTTGCTTGGGTTTGTAATGATTCGATATTTGTGGTATTTGTTGATTCCAGAAACTCTCACTTGAAAAGATTTTAGGTTTCAGTATTTATTAACCTTCTAAGAGCAACCTTCTAAGAGCAATCTTCCTATTCCATGGTTGTGATAGCCATGTTGCCTTGTCCATGGTTGAGTGCCCAATATGGATTGAGATCACTATGGATAGGATGTCTGGATTGTGCACCAGGGAAAGATGTTTGACAAATATTTAAACGGTGCCTGGTTATGTTTACCTCAATCTCAGGAGATGATACAGTACATTATGTTGGTTGATGCTTCTGAAAAAGAGCGAAATTTCCACGATACAGATATTCCATGCTAGCATTAAGATAACGGATTGGACCAATTTCTTACCTACAGCAAGATACATGTTAAATAACATTCTGAGATATCAAGAGATACCAAAATGTGGCTCCCAAATACCTTTTCATGATGTGATACTTCTTTTATAGCACACGTGAAATGAAGCAGGGCATTGATTTGACGGTCCCCTAAGGTTAAGTCAATAGGGTCGATCTTGGCATAGGATCAAACCAAACCCTTCTCAATCCTTCCATGTACAGCTCCCACCTATGAGATATCCTTTAAGTCAGAAATTGAATACAGCACAATAATTAACTCCACAAGTCTTTTTTATACAACATATTTACTGTACAATTGCATTGTCATGTAATTATTCATTAGATTCAATTCACCTTTGAGTGCAAATCGGAGGGGGGGGGGCAACTCAAAGGCAGTAGAGCAGAAAGGCTATGCCGCTGCACCTCAAGAAGGAAAATCTACATAAAAAACAACATAAATATAAGGTTGGCACAGGCATTACAGATATTTCTGAACAAAGTATGACTGACTCACTTTGATGACGTAAGCCCCAGTTAACAGACTATACAGTGTGTGAAAGCACAATGTTTCCACAAACAGTAGAGGTGAAAGAATTAATACAAAAATTCATTATTGAACTAACCTGCCTAGCAACATAATAATGCACAGTACACAGTATAATAATAGTGACTGAAGAAAAGTTTTATCAGTTGTTTTAGAAAATAAATTATAACTTTGAGTGTCTGCTTCCTTACAACGAGATTATTGGATTTGTAAATCGCAAGAAATTTTATCCATGTGATAAAGATGGATTCCAGCTCCTGTGATGAAATCCTAACACGGACCTCAACCTGATCACAAGCTGGAATGCTCACAGAATATAGTATACTATAAGTGACTAGAATGGTATACTATAGGTGACATAGTCACATAGAATGACTAGTCAAGATTCTTTTGTCAATAACTGGAAAGCACAATAGGCATCCCTTCTGGTATTTAGCAGACAGTACAAGTCAATTGTTTCAGAGAAAGATAGAAAGAAAGAAACTGTGTGAAGGCCAACCAGGTACGTCCATCACTGTCAAATCTGACTTCCAGCCAGCGCTGCCTGGGTCCTAGGTCGGAAGTCTAGTCATAGGTGAGGGTTCAGGGGTCAACACTGGGGAATGTGCTGACCTTGTTGTTTCTGCTGATGCGGCGCTCGGGCCGTGGGCGGGGCTGCTTGGTCTGGATCAGCTCTTCCGGAGTGTTCCCCAAGGGGGGCAGCAGTCTCTTCTTACTGTTCCTGGTCTCAGGCAGCCACTGGGGCGGCAGCTCAAAGGGCCCAAACCCAAACTGGGTGGCGTCCTCAGGCTCCGTGGGCGTGGCCGGGGCCACCTGTGCCGAGGAGGTATAAGCGCAGGTGTGGATCGGGGACCCCCGCAGAGCTACGGCAGGGGGAGGGAACTCCTTGGCCACAACTGTTCCCTCCCCAACTCCAGCCTGTGGCAAGGTATCCAAGTGGGGGCCAGTGGCCTCCCCTTGCCCTACAAGTCTTGGCCTTTCCTGGAGGTCCTCATTCAACTGAGTCCCAAGCCCTGTTGTGGGGATCTCATTCTCCACCTCCTCCTCTTCTTCATCGGTGGGTCGGAAGATCTGCTGCTGCCCAATGTTGAACATCTCCAGAAGCTGGCTACCTGAGCGGGCCGAGGCCTCCAGCCCCACGGGCCCCCCGGCTCCGCCTTCGCCACCCAGCCCCGCGGTACTGACCACGTTGCGGCGGCTGTAGCGTCTGTGCAGCCGGGCCACCAGGTCCAGCAGGCACCGCCGGGCGGAACGGTTCACCGTCAAGAACAGCAGAGGGTTGGTGAGCAGGGACAGCTTGGGCAGCCAGATGGCCGTGAGGTACAGGGTGGGAGACAGCTCCTCGCTCTCCCCCAGGATGCTGCGGTAGACCACCAGGACTCCGTAGGGGGCGCTGCAGGCCGAGAAGGCCAGCACCACAGCCAGGAGGGTGGCGTGGAGCTCAGCCTCGCGCTGGGACACGTACGGGATGGAGATGCTGTTCTGAGGTGTCCTCAAAGCAGCAATGATGACTTTCTTCTTCTGGCTAGTGCTGAGGGCTCGACGGATCAGGACCATAAACAGGAAGACCACGGCCAGAGGAAGGATCACCGTGGTGACGTTGTACACCACCACATAGACCAGGTGGCCCATGGAGCGAGGCCGGCTGTCCGAGCAGGAGGACGTGGCGTAAATGTCCGTTACGTTGGTGACGGCGAACACGGGCACGCTCACCACGGCAGCATGGATCCACACATAGATGACCAGTTCTCGAGATTTGGTATCCGAGATCTTCCTTTCTAGAGGGTACAGGACAGAGTAGTATCTAGGGACAACAGAATGCAAGGATAACGTATCAGACAGTGTGTATACTGCATAATTATGTTGCAATGTGTTGTGTTTGTGACCACATTGCCTGAAGTGTACAATGTACAGTGGTAAAATATCTTTCTATCGGTTTTCAGAGAGAACACAGAAAGTGCCTTATACGTAGTCACCAGTGTCACAAAAAAAGCATTTTTTGAGAAACTAACATCTTGTTCTCTCCAAGCATCACAAACAGGGCAGATTTTCAAGGACTCTTCTGTTGAGACTCAAGGGTTTCAAGGGTACTTAGGCTAAAGCATGCACCACATGCCAGTTTCTTGTGGAGTTTTTTTCTTTCTTTCTCACAAGACAATCATCTCATTAGTGTTTTAATGTGCAGGATAACTCTACAGTATAATGCAGTGGTCCACAGAGAGATATTAGGTGTCTGTCTTCCACTTGTAATTCAAATGTATGAGAGCTGTACAATAGAGTCCAAGTCTCGTCTCTGTGTGGTGCTTGTTTATAGGAGGAGAGAGGGATCAGAATACAGACTGAGTGAAGGCGCTTGTGTCTTCAGATACACTTCATAGTCTTCAGCAAGCATTTACGAACGTTAGATGGATAGTATGTTTGTCTGTGTACACACAGTTATGTGTTTTGCATGTTCCCTTCTCAACTTGCCTGCTGTATTTCCCTCTCTTAACAGCCCTCAACAGAAAATACATTATTCAGTGGATAGATGGTTCTGACTGTTGCTATGTTGCTATGGAAGCACAGGCCCTTGAG
>NC_090057.1:4243357-4420101 GCF_038355195.1 Osmerus mordax | reverse complement strand
CCAGTGTGTGAAGTATGATGTTGATTCAAGTGGACATTCAGTGTGTTGCCATGTAGTGGTGGCAGTGGATAGACAATGCATGTCAGGAAAAACACACACACATACACACACGCAAACACAGAGGTTTATTTTACTGTCTGAATGACGACCGACAATTCCCATTCAAAATCATGTTACCTTTAACCCATAACCATCACCTAAAAAATTGAAGGGCCCAGAAAAATGTCCCCACAAGCTGAATTCTTCCTTAGTTTACTATCCTTGTGGGCGCCAGAAGTCCCACAAAAGTAGTTAAACAAATCCACACACACACACACACACACACAAGTGAGGAGACAGGTGAAGATGGGCAGGGGGGGGGAGACAGCACGACAGGATGCTCAAGCGAGCAGGACTGCACAGTGAGCTGTTTCTGTGTAGATCACCTACATACAATTGCCATCCGTTCTTCGGATTGAAGCCATAGATGTGGAGCATGTGGCTGATTTTAATACAACCACCCCACCCCACAGCCACCCCACCCCCACAGCCAACCCCACAGCCCCCCCCACAGTTTGTTTGGTCCTAGTCACATCTTTGGATCCTGTCGTCGTTTTATTTATGGAATGTGTAGCATTAATTTCTCTGGATTGGTTTCTGAGAGTTCTGATGACAAGCACATGTATGCTGGCATGTGAATATTTACCTGAAGACGTGCCGTTCTAACCACCTTAATTATGCCCGCCTAGAGCAACTTGTTCTTCAACAAGCCAAAAAAAACATGTACAACAACATGCACTCTCAATTTGACTGACGTTACATGTTGTGCATTTCACATTGATAATTCATTGTTAACAATTATTTGTTTATAGCCTGAGGGACACATCTGTGCCTGTGTTTGCATAAAGAGTAGTCTGGTGCTGTAGAAGTCCCTTGGCTGCCAGCTTGGAGGAACAGCCTGTCAGAGGAGACGTGATTCATGCCGTGTCTGCCTCTCTGAGGCTGACACAGCAGACCCCTGCCTTAGCGCCGAGCTACATCGCTTCAACCTCCCTAAGAGATCCACCTACAGGCAGGGCTCAGTCCATCAGGCCTGGCAGTCAGGCATCCATCTGCCTGGAACGCTGTTATTGTTTTGTTTTTTTTAAGATCGTTTTTTTGCCCTTTTTTCTTGATAGAACAGTTGTAGATAGACAGAAAAGCATAGAGAGAGGGGGAAGAGGAAGACCTGCAGGATACGGACTGAGGCGGATTTGAACCCAGTCCCCTGTGTTGGCATGGGGGCAATCCAAACCCTGCTCGTCTAACTGTGTCCCTGGTGCTGACCAGAGCATTTTTCAATTGTGTGGGAATTAACCTTTCTCCTCAACCAGGACTGGATTTAAAGGTTGCAGAGGTACTGTGGCAATACTTTCATTCTCAAGTTCACATCTCCCCAATTATCATTCCTTTTCACAAGAGACAGATTGGTCCCCGGAATTTTTCAACGTCTCCCTTCAGCCCTCACCTCCGGTGCTGGAGATAGGCTGGTAATGGGTTATTCCTTGTTTCTGAGGGAATTTGAGGCTAATTGGCAGCGAGAGACTTTCACAGAGAAACAAAAGGGGCTGTTCTGTCTGCTGTCAACCATGAAGCCACTGAGATTTGAAAGTGTTCCCCCAAGTCAATCTTATTTCATGTTGGCTACTGTTCACACAAACACACACACTGTGTGTGTCTCTGTGTGAGTGTGTGTGTGTGTGTGTGTGTGTGTGTGCCGCAGCCGCGCGCGTTTGTGCTCTAACTGACCGCTAATCAGAAGAAAAAAAAAATCAAAGAGATTCCTTCATCTCGAGATTCAAAGAGACGTAATTACGCCAGTGGCTAAAACAACATTCCTATCATTCAGATCTCAGCCAGTCTTATCTTCAGAGCCAAAGCACAAGTCTGGTTCACCAAATTGAGAACTGTGAAGTTGTGTTGATTGAAACTTGATTTGTAATGTAAAAATAATTTTGTTTGGCTGCTGGTGGACTATCATGGCTTTGAGTGGAGCTGATCCAGTCCTATAGTAATACCATGTGATCCAGTCCTATAGTAATACCATGTGATCCAGTCCTATAGTAATACCATGTGATCCATTCCTATAGTAATACCATGTGATCCATTCCTATAGTAATACCATGTGATCCAGTCCTATAGTAATACCATGTGATCCAGTCCTATAGTAATACCATGTGATCCAGTCCTATAGTAATACCATGTGATCCAGTCCTATAGTAATACCATGTGATCCAGTCCTATAGTAATACCATGTGATCCATTCCTATAGTAATACCATGTGATCCAGTCCTATAGTAATACCATGTGATCCAGTCCTATAGTAATACCATGTGATCCAGTCCTATAGTAATACCATGTGATCCATTCCTATAGTAATACCATGTGATCCAGTCCTATAGTAATACCATGTGATCCAGTCCTATAGTAATACCATGTGATCCAGTCCTATAGTAATACCATGTGATTCAAAGCAGAAGGATCAGATGGCCCAGTGGAACCAGTGACATTAATATATCAATAAGAAATTAATATGAGTACGAGAACAGAGCCCAAGATTTGCAGTTAACGTCCAACCAGAAGTGCAAAAAGTAATAGATTACAAAAAATAGGAATCCATTCTGAGAAGTGACAAGTCATGAACGACATATATTTCTTCTAAAGCAGGAGTCAGGCCAGACATACAGCTTAGATGAAGAGAGAGTTTAGACAGGCTTTTAGTAATTACCCCCTGCTTGTTCTTGAAGAACAATTCCCTTGACAAGAAATCTGTGTTGCTAGAAATCAGCTTATTCAATTTCATCTGCTCATATTGATTCATGTTATGTAATAATTGAAAAAGACAAAACTGAAAATGAGAGTTAGAAATACAGCCTAAGTACTGTTGCAATTCTTTTAAAACCATTTGACTGTATACAAATATAGTACACGTTTTCAGGTGACAATGACCACCATTTTCCTGTGAAAGCCCAATCCTTTAATGTGTCTGTGTCTCTACCCACCCTAATGTCCATACCCTGGGATTCAGGTGGCTGAGCGGTTAGGGAATCGGGCTAGTAATCTGAAGGTTTCCAATTCGATTCCCGATCGTGTCAATTGACGTTGTGTCCTTGGGCAAGGCACTTCACCCTACTTGCCTCAGGGGGAATGTCCATGTAAGTCGCTCTGGATAAGAGCGTCTGCTAAATGTAAATCTAATGAAACTCTTTATTTCCAACTGAGCTCTTTCTCTCTCTCTCTCTCTCTCTCTCTCTCTCTCTCTCTCTCTCTCTCTCTCTCTCTCTCTCTCCTCTCTCTCTCTCTCTCTCTCTCTCTCTCTCTCTCTCTCTCTCTCTCTCTCTCTCTCCCTCTCCCCTCTCTCTCTTCTCCTCTCTGCCTCCCCTTCCTCTATATATTCCTCCTCCTTCTCTTGTTTTCCTATCTCTCCTCTGGAACGTCCTAAGGGACAAGTGTCCCGGCCATTTCCTTGCGTAATGGTCTTCTGCTATCTCTCTCTGCGCACGGTGCTGAAAAGAAATGACTTTCAGATGTGTCTGCCCTCCCTGGACTGCGGCTCCGCCTTACTTCCGCCGTAATGAATGCAGTCCTCCTGCTCCCTCTGTTCCTGCCTGCCTCTCACACCCCCTTTGCTGGCCCTCGCCCCCTCTGATGAAACCACGGATATTTCATCCTGTGATGTGCTCTTTAGCACTCGTGTGTGTTGGCTATTGCCGTTTGAGCTTGGTTCTCCTTTAGAAGCAATGTGTTGAGTTAGCAGTGCTTTCATAATTACTGACTGCTAGTCATGGGGCAGGTGCTAATGACTAGGTGAATGACGAGGTGAGCGTTGGGGCTGAGGCACCTTGGTTGAGAGAGGCAGAGATGTCGAGAGTACCGGCCGCAAAATGTTTGCGCTGTTAGACATTCTTACACATCACCTGGCACGCTGTCTGAAGGGACCACACCTCCCTCTCTTTCCCTCTCTCTCTTTCTCTGTTTCTGTCTCTCTATACTTTTCTCTCTCACTCCTCGGGTGGTCAGCAGGTGTCAAGGGCTTTCCTCAAACTTTATTCCCGACCACTACTTTTTAAAGTGCTTCTATCACTCTCCTCAAGGACTGGGCGGGGGGGGGGTTGGGCAACCACTAATGCTGGCATAGATCTCTCTATTTCCTCCATTTGCGGGCGCTGACAGCGCAGGGAGATAAGCCCGAGCGCTGGGTACGATGGATAGGCAGTAAGGGGCCGAGTGCAGGAGAGGGCTGCTCCATCAGCCGTCAGAACAGCTGCTCTCTGGGGGCTCCTCCAGGGATCGATGGAGGTCCTTGATGCAGGGCTGAAATATAGCTGCATCTCTCTGGAGTGGAGGAGAGCCGAGCGTGGGTCCTGAATACCAACTAAATGACCCATTTAGTCATCGTGCCTCTTTCCTGTTGACTCGCTCATTTGGAACAAGGTCAGGTGCTGCGGCCCTCGGTTTGTTTTTTGCTATTTTCGTCCGAATCACCGGGCCATTTTACTTCGTACAAGTATGCATGGACTGAATGGATGTGGTTCCTTGTCCCATTTAGCGTGTGCCGAAGTGAACCGTAGAAGCCGTGTTTTTATTCAGGGTGACCTTGTTTGTGGGACCCATGTTGACATCAGGTGTACCACGGAGGGTAGGCTTGCTGCACCTGAGAGGAAGTATTAGAGAGGTGGTGATTAATGTAAATGAGCTGTTTGTCCTGAGTACTTCCTGGCCTGGGCAGATGGGACCCAGGAATGGCTGTCTATCCTGTTGATCCCTTGATCTCTCTCTCTCTCTCTCTCTCTCTCTCTCTCTCTGTCTCTCTCTCTCTCTCTTACCTCTCACTCTCTTTTTTTCTTTCTTTGTGTCTGTCTTTTTATTTCACTTCCTAAATTGGCACATCTCTACAGAAGTATTTCTCTCTGTCTCTTTCTCTCTCTCTTTCACTCTCTCCCTCTTACCTCTCTCTCTCAGGTGTATTGAGAGGAGGTCAGGGTTAGAGGAGTTGCTTGAGTCACGGCTGTTTCAGAGAAAGCGCTCAGCATTCGGAGGTAAGGGGGTGAGCTGTGTGTGTTCTCTAATTGGACCTCTGAGGACGGACAAACTGGCCACATGGTGGGAAGCTCAATTTCTTCTTCTTCTTCTCTCTCTCTACTTTCTCTCCCTCCCTCCCTCCCTCCCTCCCTCCCTCCCTCCCTCCCTCCCTCCCTCCCTCCCTCCCTCCCTCCCTCCCTCTCTCTCTCTCTCTCTCTCTCTCTCTCACCACTCTTCATCTTTCCCCTCTCTCTTTCTGCTTCTCTCTCCCTGTCTCTCTCTCCCTCCCTCCCTCTCTCCATCTCTCTCTCACCACTCTTCATCTTTCCCCTCTTTCTTTCTGCTTCTCTCTCCCTGTCTCTCTCTCTCCTCCTTCCTCTCTCTCAGAGAGAGTATACACTGCACACTTTCTAGTAGAGAGTGAATACATCAGCCCTAGGTTAGCGCAGCCTGTGATACAGTATTGAGATGCTTATGACGCTGTGTCAGAGACCGGACGCAACGCGAATTCGCAAGCATGACGCTAATTCGCGCTATTCGAATCTTTCGCGTGACGCTGTGAAAGCTGTGTGGGCTTTCACAGTGTCTTTTGCTGTACGACACCACTTCGTATTCATTTATAGTAGTGGACTCTAGGTCTCATCTCTGGGTCCCACCTCCACCTCCGTAGGACTGGGCTCTCTACACCTCCACCTCCGTAGGACTGGGCTCTCTACACCTCCACCTCCGTAGGACTGGGCTCTCTATACCTCCACCTCCGTAGGACTGGGCTCTTTATACCTCCACCTCCGTAGGACTGGGCTCTCTACACCTCCACCTCCGTAGGACTGGGCTCTCTACACCTCCACACACCTTCCATTCCTCAGATCTCCAGTCTCTCTCCCACCTCCGAGCACAGTGGGAGATGTCTGGAGACCCACAGTGCAGAGAGAGAGAGAGAGAGAGAGAGAGAGAGAGAGAGAGAGAGAGAGAGAGAGAGAGAGAGAGAGAGAGAGAGAGAAACTGAGTGAGCTGGATTCTTCAGGACGCCTCTCTCTCTCTCTCTCTCCTTTGTTCTGTTGTCAGCTGACGTTGGTCTCCGTGAGTCAGTGTGGAGAGGGTGACTGGTCCGTGTGGCTGCGCTGCCATGCTGTTTGAACAATGTGAATGTGAAATCACACGGTGCTTGTTTGTTTTGGTTTTGAACGTCATCTAACTTCAGGGCAGATTCAGACCCCTGACAGACTTTGTGTGTGTGTGTGTGTGCATGTGTGTGTGCATGCTAGAAACAGAAAGGCAGAAACAAATCAAGTGTGGGTGGCTCAAGCAGATTGTTTGCTCGTTTCAGGGAAAACAAAAACAAAAATAAGACATAGCCTCAAACAAGCTTGAGCTATTTTACACAATAAAACAATTATATTTTCTTTATTTCATCAGTCCACACTAGTCACGGGAAGGACAATGTAGTTCTGTGACGAAGTGGGTGAAGTTCTACAGTCCTTTTGCATCCCATCACATATCATCCTAAATACCGTCTCATATTTAGGTTGGTTTGGGTGCGGTTCTGTGGGCGTATGTGAAGCCCTCTGTGACATTACTTGTAAAAAGGGCTGTGCAAAAAAGATTTGATCATATTATCTCCTTTCATTATCTACAACCTTTAATGACTCAGTTTTAACAGCCCACGAAATTCTCTGGACTAAGCTCAGAGAAGATTCCGCTCCCAGCGCCCACACTCCTCACCTCAGCCTCCGTGCAGTAGGTGGAGAGCTCTCGAGCTGAGTCCAGGAGAAGGCTGAGAGGGGAAGAGGCAGGAGAGAAGAATGGCATGTATCAGACTGTGATATTAAGATCACAGCCACTCAACATGTGCTGTATTCACAGGCCTTCTCACCATTCTGATGATGGAATGATGGGATACACTCATGATAACGTATTTATCATGATGAAAGTCTTTTTTTTTTTCTTTGAGTGGTACTGAGTAGTTCAAGGCAACGTGTCTCTACACAAGCCTAGAAAGCTTCAGACGGTTCTGGAAAGAAAATTCGATATCCTTTTGTCCGTCTGCCATTGAGATTCTTCTCAGACTGCAGAGGCCATGATGACAGGAAGGTTTTAATGAGAGTCTTTCAGGTTCACACACCCACATGTCTGGTCCTTTTCATCTGACAGGGAAGGGGAAAAGGCCTGCTGGAACTTACATTTAGTCATTTAGCAGACGCTCTTATGCAGAGCGACTTACAGTAAGTACAGGGACATTCCCCCGAGGCAAGTAGGGTGAAGTGCCTTGCCCAAGGACACAACGTAATTTTGCACAGCCGGGAATCGAACCAACAACCTTCTGATTTAATAGCCTGACTCCCTAACCGCTCAGCCATCTGACCCCCTGTCAGTTACGGAACTTCACACAGTTCTGTAACTGACTACAAATAAGCTCAAATGTACCATGAGACACAACACCGAAACACAGGCAAGATGAATGCAACTGAAGAGAGGCCACACGAATCAACGACATAAGAATGTTCTTCTAATTGTGCAACTCTGTGCTCCTTGCTCTCGGTTTAATAACATTTACCTCTCTGTCACCCTGTGGCAGGGCTTTAATTGGCATAATGGGATAACGGGATTGTGTCTGACCAGACCACTGGAACTCGGCCAAGGTTAGAAAGGGGGCTGTGCTGATGCTCTGAAGCTCATTAGGAGCAAGGGAGCGGACTGACTACCCCTCTCAGGGTTAATGGTGCGTTCCAATCTGATCTCCGGTGCCTGGGTCTCAGGGGTCAAATCTGTTTGCTGACCTCATCGCTGGAAATAAAGATTTTTCCGGATTGATTATTGTCAAGGGAGCTACTGGCCTGTGCTCACATTCCGCCGTCTTCTCCGAGTTCTGGCTCTGTGCCAACACAGCAGGAGAAACTCCACAAACTCTGAAAACGTCCTCTTCGGCAGTCGCCATGGGAACGATTCACTTGTTAAGCCAGCACTGCCACGGTCTCTTCCCCAGTCATATCCTCATCCCTTCATCCCCTCCTACCCTCTCACTCAACTCTCTGGCCGGCTCATCTGGAACCTTCCTGGCCAGTCTCTCAGATGTGAGGCTGTGAGGCTTGGTGGAGAAGGTGAGGCTGTAAGGCTTAGTAGAGAATGTGAGGCTGGAGCCTTCACATCTTGGCTCTGCCTAGTCTGTCACAGAGAATCCTTTCTGGGTTTGCTTATGTGTCCTCAGAAGCCTGGTCTCATCATCCCCTTCAACCCAGCTTCCCCAACCTCCCTCAGCCTCCCTATTCTCCACTAACCTCCATCCTCTTCCCAGCCTCCCCCAGCCTACCTCAACCTCCATCCTCCTCCCAGACTTCATCAACTTCCAGCCTCCCTGAGCTCTCTCCCAGCCTCCCCCAACCTCCCTCAGCCTCCCTCCATTCTCCCCCAGCCTCCCTCCATTCTCCCCCCACCCTCCTGTAGCCTCAGTGATCATCCATCCAGCCTCCTCAACCTCCACCCTCCCCAGTGAGACACCCTTACCCCAGCCTCCTGTCCTCAGAGACAACAGGTGGGACTAATCCTCTACTCCACCTGCAGATGGAGAACATGAAATCCCCCCAGGATCTTCCTGCCCAATTAGACCTCACCTGAGACTACAATACACACCCTCTAACTAGAGTTCAGATGTCATCTTCCCCCTCCCATCCAGATCAGCTGTCCAAACCTCAGAGTCACGTTTGGGAGTTCCGTACTGTACAGATTGGACACCATATAATGTGCTTGCTGCGTTTCAGGCTCAGCTTCTTACCTCCAGCACTCCTGGCCCTGCTAGGAAGGTGTGTGGGATCCTTTAGCAGGGTATAAATGAGCACCTTGGCAGGGTGTCAGGACACACGCAGGCACTGGGGAGGGGGGAGAGACTCGCCAGCTCGGTAATGAGTGTCTGAGCTGTTCGGGGAGTTGTCGGAGGACAGCACTGGAAGCAGACGACAAACAAACTGTTACACGAGGGCAAACTATTACCATGGGCATTGCCTAGTCCTATGCCGCGCCAAATAGGTAGGAGGTTGTAGTGGGAGAGTGGGGGCAGGGACAGATGAGTGGGGGGGGGGGGGGGGGCAGGGGAGGGGAGGGGGGGCAGGGCAGGGCCAGGGAGGACAGAGGAGGGGGGGCTGTGTGGGCAAGAGGGGGCTCTCAGGGAGAAAATGGCAAGTGGATGGAGAGTGTCTTGTTTACCTCACTCGCATGGTTACTTTGTTAAGATGATTGTGTATGATAGCAGAGTCAACATTGTGATCAGTGAACAAAAGACACACTCCCCAGGAAAGCGTTTTCTCCTGTGCTGGGATATAGTTCCTCATCATGAGTCACTACACTTCTCAGTGAAGAGGCATTTGTTTGGGGATGATGTGCACACGTGTGTGTTTGTCTGCGTGTGTGTGTGTGTGTGTGTGTGCATGTGTCTTGTACTTCACTTGCACCTATACTTTCATTATATTAAATCCTGACATGGTAATGATAATTAAAATGATGTGACCTTTGTAAGATACATTTCCACTATGAACCCCACACCATAAAGAATTATTTTTATTTTCTGAGATTGGATATTGAAAGATATTGGATTCTTGTGGAGTCCTTGTTTCCATTGTTGTTAAATGTATATGGAGGCAAGTCTGGCCCTACATCACAGTAATGCAGAATTTGACCATTTCTCCCTGTCAGTAATGGGTCCAAAGATGTAAAAATGTGACGAAGCCATATGATTCACACAATAATAAAAGCTGCATTTGCTCTGACACACTCTTGCAGAGGTAAGATATTAAAAAAGGTACCAGTATGACCGTAGTCAATGGCAACAAACTCTCACATTTTATGAAGCAGATCACGTCTCAATTTAATTCAAGACAAATGAGAGAATACCACAGTACCTGTAACCCGGTAGACATGAGACATTAGTGAGGCCAATTTCTTCAATCTTCTCTTCTTGCGGCATAAATAATCTCACAGCCAGGTCCATGTTTGGGTGCTAACTAGATGGGATCAAAAGTGAACTTCAGTTCAACAAAACTAACGTTCTGCCTAACTTTTCTGTGTCTGTGTTTCCGGCAGGTTTATGAAGACATTAATCAGAGGTTGGACTGGAGAGGTCAATGATTAGATTGTAAAGATTTGTACTGTGTGGATTGTTATTGCAGTTACATCCAGTCAAGTGAGTCAACAAACATGTGGATTGGGGATTATTTGTAATCTCATTGAGACAGTTTGCTTGTTTCCTATTCATCTCCTGGTGTGTTTCAAAACTGGCATAGACATTAGATAAATAGTGTGTTAACTTGATTATTTTAGCTCCAAATTTAGAGTACCTCTTTTGGGGCGAGCATCGTTACAAACAAAATCCTGAGTCGAAAAGGAAAATGTGATTTACATTTACATTGTCATTTAGCAGACGCTCTTATCCAGAGCAACTTACAGTAAGTACAGGGACATACCCCCCGAGGCAAGTAGGGTGAAGTGCCTTGCCCAAGGACACAACTTAATTTGGCACGGCCAGGAATCGAACTGGCAACCTTCTGATTACTAGCCTGCTTCCCTAACCGCTCAGCCATCTGACACCTGACTCCTCCTGATAATTAAATTGTGTAATTATCTCCAATCCCCGCTGAGATGCTGGAAAACAGCTTAGAAACATCCCTGGTAGGAAAGCTCATCACAAAGCCCATCTTCTTCTCCCTCTGAATATTATGGTCTGGTTTCCAGAGTCTGACTAAGCCTCCTCCTGCAGAAAAAGCTGTTTTTCAAAGACGCTCCACTGCAGCTAAAACAGCACTACCAATATCAGCGTGAACACATGTTATCTCACACTCACTTCTGTTTTTTTGGGGGTTTTTTTCACTCTCATGAATGTATCACACAGCATCATAAGTATGTGAAAAAACTAAGGGACTGGGTTAGATGGTCCTCCAGGTGAGCCTCTGGAGAAGGAGGTCTCCCCCCCCCCCAGAGATGTGCTCTCTAGGGACCCTCGGTGTCAGTCAGAGGGTCACCACTTCCAGAGCAGCTGTGAGCCTGTGCTGCATCACTGCACTGGGGAAGACAGGTGGTCTTTGAAGAGCAAGCTGAGCTCTGAAGTCCATGAACGCTCCCCTTAGATGACAAACACATACAGCACTCACTCACTCACTCACACACACACACACACACACACACACACACACACACGCACACAGGTACACGGAGGCACATTCACACACAAACAGGCAGATGCACACACACTACCTCCCCCCAAACACACAAACACACAAACACACTGTGAGCCAGATGCAGAGCCCAGGTGGTCCAACACTAATGGAGAGACAGACTGCTCAGATGCAGTCTATCAAGCATACAAGATGAGTCAAATCCACAGTTCAAAGTACTGTGCGCTGTTTAAACAGTAGGGATAATAAAAGTCATTAGTTGCCTATGTTTCTGAGGGATGCCAAGGTGTTTAGCAGTTATATTACCGGCTATCACACTGCTGTTAGCAACTAATGTAGACACAGACATACAAATCTAGACATGACTCATCACATCCACTGATTGTCAACTTGTAGATAAGACTTCTAGAGTGGTACATGGCCAGACTGACTTCCGGAGAGCTCTTCAACACGACCTCATGCCTCACTTTGTTGCTTTTCTCACTTGACTTCCACGCAAAAGCTCTTCTCCCAGTGTGGGAGTGGTGTGGGTCTGCTAGTGGGGTCCTGTAATCAGTTTGATGATCAAACACTTGATTGTGAAGGAGTTTCCATAAAAAGGCATGTCTTACTGAGGGATCAAGGACACTGTTGTGCTCAAAATAACAGCCGGGCTTTGCGTTTCAATTCAACCAGATATACCCTTTTCATACAGATTTGCATGGATAAATAATTTAATTTCTTTGCATGGCCATAGTAATGCATTTTTCAAGATGTGCTCACTTGCTATGAAAGAAAATACAAATTAACTCCTTAGGTCTTTTACATGCTTTATGCATCGGTAAATGGTTAACATTTTATGGACATATTCTTTATCATTCATTGCTGTAGGCACTTATGATGGTTCAACAGTGATGTCAAGTGAATTTATTGCAGCTTCGATGCCAGTGTGGTTGAGATATGTTAGATACCATTGTTGAGAAAATCCAATTATATTTTGCATATTTACTATAGTACACCGCTAAATTGTGAATAAAATATTGTATCTTAAAAACATGTCTTGAAATGTTCCCATGCATGGAAAGTTGTTCCACCAAACACATGCATTAGTAGCTTGATGGCTTTTGACTTGATCTCAGAATCAGAATTCGGTTTATTCACCATGTATGTAATACAAACACGGAATCTATTGTGGCAGGGAGGTGCAAACACTAAACATATACGAATCTTAAATTAAGTAAATGTACAGAAGTTTAACAATTCCTAAGAACTAAACAATCTAAGAATAAAACAATTTAAATATAAAATGAAATATATATAAAAATAAATCTAATGAATCTTATGATCTAATGAATACGATGGTGTTACGCATGCCTCCCGAAGGAGAGGACTTAACACTCAGCTAGGCTTAAGCGCCTGGGGCCGGATGGGAGAGACATGGAGTCGTGGTGGAAAAACAAGGGAGGCGAGGCCAACTCTACCGTTCAACAGTTTATTAACTGGGAAAAACATGCAGGGAAAAAGGGTCTGGGCACGACCAAAGCAAAGAAAGCATAAAGTGATAAATTGTGGATACTTTGACCTTAGCATGTATCTAGCTGCTCAAACTCTGACTACTACAGGACACTAGGTACAGCATCACACTGCAGACGTCAAGTTCTTCCTGCCTCTGAGTTTGAGAAGAGAAGCTGTGCACCTAATCTATTATGGAGGTGTAGGGTTGCTCATTGCCCAGTCTCAATCCCATATCCTTCCTTCACCGACACATGGAGACCTGCTGTGCTGATCAGTCACGAAACACATACTCTTCAGCTCATGTTTATCTCAATAATATGTCGTTCCAAAGCGTCAGGTTCCAAAATGACACATAAGGCAGTGTCTAACAGGAAGTTATGTTTGAGGGGCTGTCGGAGTGGACAGCTATCGTAACCTGGCTTGCCTTTTGTTGAGTTCCTGTTTCGATTAGCTGGCAGGATTTGATGGAGTTCCCGACATGGGATGTTATCGCCCACTGCTCTATTTGCTATCTCCTTGCACTATCAAGGCTTGTTAGCATTCTATCACTATTGATTGGGTTGTGTTGACGGAGGATACCAGTGCCCTTGGCAGAGACACAAGAATTCTCTGCATTCTCAATAAGGCAGCAGTGCTCTCTTGCAAGGGCCGTTCTCTTTCAGACCTGAATTCCAAAGACCCTTTAGAACTTGCACGCTCTACACTGCAACAGCACTAATGAGTTTGCAAATGACTGTCAGGTACTGTTGTAGTACTTCACCCACTTCAAATGCGACCAATTATTTGAATGCGTCGGTTAGGTGGCTTGGACTAGACACTGCTGAAAGGTAGTGCACTTCATACCCATGTGTTGTGATGCATTGTCGACATGGTTGTGTTCGCTCCTTGAGAAGAGGTTACTTGTACACTATTTTTACATGCTGATCCCTAAGGACAGCGTGTGCTCAAAGTGGAACTTGAAGTGGAACCTGAGGTGGGTGTGTGTCAGGAAGGAGTCACCACTGTTCTGTTCTCTATCGGATAATAAAAACCTGCTGGAAGCACGATCAGGGTGAAAGACTGCATGCTCTGTGTGGACGTCATGGTTTGTGTGCTCAGTGTCGGATGTCAGGTTGAGTGGCTCTGGTGTGAAGTGTGTGTGTGTGTGTGTGTGTGTGTGTGAGGGTGTGTGTGAGGGTGTGTGTGAAAGGGTGTGAGGATGTGAGAGTGTGTGAGGGTGTGTGTGTGTGTGTGAAAGGGTGTGAGGATGTGAGAGTGTGTGAGAGTGTGTGAGGGTGTGTGTGTGTGTGTGAGAGGGTGTGTGAGGGTGTGTGTGTGTGTGTGTGTGTGTGTGAGGGTGTGTGTGAGGGTGTGTGTTTGTGTGAGAGGGTGTGAGGGTGTGTGAGGGTGTGTGTGAGGGTGTGTGTGTGTGTGAGAGAGGGTGTGTGAGGGTGTGTGTGTGTGTGTGTGTGTGAGGGTGTGTGTGAGGGTGTGTGTGTGTGTGTGAGAGGGTGTGTGAGGTTGGGTGTGTGAGGGTGGGTGGGTGTGTCAGGGTGGGTGGGTGTGCAAGGCTGTGTGTGTGTGAGGATGTGTGTGTCAGGGTGTGTGCAAGGGTGTGTGTGTGCACATCTGTATGTTGGTGTCTAGGTGAGCATGCATGTTTTGCTCTGTGTATTCTCTGGTGAAGGTGACTCATTTGTTTGCAGTACTGTAAACAGAAAACCATGCACACATTTTCTTTTCTATCTCTCTTGCCATCTTTCTTTCTCTTTTCTCTCTCTCTAACCCTCTCTTTGTCAGCTGACCAGAAGTTGATCAGATATTTGATTGGTTTCCAGCTGTGAACAAACTATTGCCAAGCCACAAAGACGTCTTCCCACACTCCGCAGTGAGAGAAATATTAGAGACTAGCGCAGATGACAACATGCAATCTAAATGGAACTCAACATTATCTAATATGATTACCCCACTTTAAAGTGGGCGACATGTTTCATTAGTTGCAGGAACAGTATTAATAGACCTGAGGCGTGTCTTTGTGGTGTGATGTTGTGTGTGTGTGTTCTGCATGTGTGTGACTCACACATTAGCCGTCTTACCAGAGGATAGCAGGTTATACACCACACACACTCACTGTCTGCAAGGGACTCCATTTACTGGTTTACTGAGGAAAACCAGGACCCTGTTTTGCATGTGAAGGCTGTGATGAGGCTGTTATCCTAGGAGAATGCTAATGTCCTTGCCTGCCAAGACCAGTGTTTCTGTTGAAAATTCTCTTGGATTTAATGGAAATGAATTTCATTCAATTGAACTGAACTGAATCGAATCAAACTGAAATGCGGTGTTATTTGACTCACGGCAGCCCTCTCTGTCTCCTCAGATCGAGGACATCATCACACGCATCCAAGACGAAACAGAGGGCGTCCCCATCAGAACCGTCAAGAGCTTCCTGTCCAAGATCCCCAGCGTGGTCACTGGTGAGAGGGCGAGAGACACTGACAGACAGGAGGACAGACAGGAGGAGAGACAGGAGGACGGACAGGAGGAGAGACAGGAGGAGAGACAGGAGGACAAACAGGAGGAGAGACAGGAGGAGAGACAGGAGGACAAACAGGAGGAGAGACAGGAGGACAGACAGGAGGACAGACAGGAGGAGAGACAGGAGGACAGACCGGAGGACAGAAGGAGAGACAGGAGGACAGACAGGAGGAGACACAGGAGGACAGACAGGAGGATAGACAGGAGGAGAGACAGGAGGAGAGACAGGAGGACAGACAGGAAGACAGACGGGAGGACAGACAGGAGGAGAGACAGGAGGAGAGACAGGAGGACAGACAGGAGGACAGACAGGAGGACAGACAGGAGGAGAGACAGGAGGACAGACAGGAGGAGAGACAGGAGGACAGACCGGAGGACAGAAGGAGAGACAGGAGGACAGACAGGAGGACAGACAGGAGGAGAGACAGGAGGACAGACGGGAGGACAGACGGGAGGACAGACGGGAGGACAGACGGGAGGACAGACAGTCGTAGACACCATCAAGGGCTACGAAAAGACAGACGTTATGTAGTGCAGACTGACAACTGAAACTCACTCAGTCAGGGAGGCTTGAGACATTGAACGGGACAATAGAGACAAAGGCAAGCAGGGAGAAACAAAGAAACATGCTGATGTACCCCAACCACCTTTCTTCCTCCAATGAGACCTTGAGAAAATGAATTGTCTCAGAATATCCCAGCCCCTCCTGCAGCCTGTGCTCAGTCTTCACATTGTTTCACTTGTTCCTCCCTGGATCGGCCTCCAGCTAAGCCTCTCTTATCAGGAAGGTGGGAGCAGAGGCACAGACACACCGAGACACACAGATCCAGCACAGCAGATATCCCCAGCAAGAGACCCTGGAGGGCAGGACGAGGGAGAGACAGAGTTGAGCAGAGAGAGAGAGAGAGACACAGAGAGAGACACAGAGAGAGAGAGAGAGAGAGAGAGAGACAGAGAGAGAGAGACAGAGAGAGTGAGAGAGAGAGAGAGAGAGAGAGAGAGGGAAAGAGAGAGAGAGAGAGAGAGAGAGAGAGAGAGAGAGAGAGAGAGAGAGAGAGAGAGAGAGAGAGAGAGAGAGAGAGAGAGAGAGAGAGAGAGAGAGAGCACAGATAGATAGAGAGAGAGAGAGGCACAGATAGATAGAGAGAGAGAGAAATAGAACCCGAAATGTCATGCCAATAAAGCATACTAGAGAGAGATGGAGAGACAGAGAGAAAGATGGAGACAGGCACAGATAGAGAGAGAGAGAATAAAGTAGAGGGGAGAGAGAGAGGAGAGTCATTTACACCACTTGGTACCAATGGGAACAGACAACTTAAAGGTGTAGCTGGGCATCTGTGTGCCTGTGATGGATCTATCTCACCACGCCTGTGTGGCCCCCTCTAGCGCCCGTCAAATCACTGCCGGGCGCTTTGCACAGCAGCCACTGAAGGCAGAGCCTGCATAAATGATAGAGGCGGAGGTTGTTATTATTCAACACCCTCTGCCATCACCACCACGAATGAATCACTGGGATATGCCATAAACAGAGCGTATCAATAAACACAATTATTATAGCTGTGGACACACACACACACACGCTTGATCCCGCACACTGTCACACACACACACACATTCAGGTGCACAGAAACACACACGCTCTCACACGCGCACACACACAGACACACACACACAGACACACACACACACCCACAGACACACAGACACACACCCACACACACACACAGACACACACCCACACCCACAGACACACAGACACAGCAGCAGCTCCGTCAGATAGGGGGCCCGAGGCCAGAGAAACTAATGAATGATTGGAAATTAAGCACCGCTACGCTTCTGTGGACACGGAGCAAGGAGGAGAGAGAGAGACATTGTTCAGTGCTTCTCTCGTCTTTTCTCTCTCTCCCTTTCCCTTCCCATCTTCCTCACTCCCCCCCCCTCTCTTTCTGCACCTCTCTCTATGTCTGTTCATCTCTCTCTCCTCCTGCCTCTCTCGGCTGTGTGTTCTCTGTCTGTGTAATAAAGGCGTCACTATTTGGAGGAGAGGAAAGGCTCATGTGGCGTAAACGGTAACACGATGTGTATCTTCTCTGCGGTCTAACAACTCTCCTGAGACAAACGCAGCCTCAGTGCCCAGCGTGATAATCACACCTCCTGTTTGCTTCTCAGGGACTGATATTGTGCAGTGGCTGATGAAGAACCTGGCCATTGAGGATCCAGGTGGGTGATGATAGATGCTAGATTGCATCAGATTTATTTGTAGAAAAATGACAAAAGATTATCTTAAAATGTGTCCGTATTGATCTAGCTATCCCTCTATTTTCTCTTTATGTATTGACCCTTTGTGTCTTCCAAAGCTATTGTATATAGGGTGAGGGTTATATATAACATAAATATAGCCATTTTTAAATGGTAAGTGGGTGTATCTCTCTGTTTCCGACAGTGGAGGCCATCCACATTGGCAGCCTCATCGCTGCCCAGGGATACTTCTTCCCCATCTCAGACCATGTCCTGGCACTAAAGGACGACGGCACCTTCTTCCGCTTCCAGGTGAGCGCAAAGAAAACGCCAGAATCATCGGGGAAGAAACAAAATGGAGGACAGCAGGTCTAGCTGACCTCCAGCTCAACCAGGAAGCAGACGTATATACAAAGAGTCAGAGGTTTTTGGGGGGATTGGGATGGATCAAAATGAATGGATTAGGGAATAGTTGTACTCCCACACGTACTTCCTGCTGGTTTATGCTGTACTGTATGACTTAATCCTTGACTAATCCTGCTTAATCTGATTCCAATGCGCCAACCAAGGCCCCACACATGATATAAATGCTAATCTGACTGATTGAAGGGAACAAACACTCTACAGTGGCCAGAAAATGATTCTGGATCCTTTTAAGTTATTCATGAAACCGTGTCAGGAAGACTGCAACCTTAATGACATGAACCCATGTCCATTAGAGTCTCTCCTCTGGTTTTCACATGGGGGGTCCGTGACCTCATTAAACATGGATGCTGTTCCTGTGAAATATTGATCAGGAGTGAGGCCAGGAGAACGCCTTGGTCTGGAGGAACACTCAGGGAGTCCTTCACAACCTCAAACTAAACACACTGACATTCACCTGCCGCTCTAACCCCGCCCCCCCCTCCCCCCCACCACCACAACCACCACTGAGGAGATTACAGGATCGCAATGAAGTCATAAACCAATTCATTATAGCCCTCTTTTATCCCTTATTTGTTAATTAAAAAGTGGAAATGCTGTTTTCCCTGCCTTTCCCGGGTGCAGCACCACGCTGCGTGATTAGAATGATCTTTGTGTAAAAGGCGTCTCCCGCTCGCATCGGCGTCCTTGAAAAGCTCTGCTGATGTTGGAAGAGCTATTTAATTAAGCGAGACAACAGTGGAAACACGTGGCACGAGCTGACCTTGATTTCTCTTCTTCAAAGTGAAGGAAAATAGGGATGAGAAGAGGGGAGGGTGTGTGTGCGTGTGTGTGTGTGTGTATGTGTTTGGAATCACAGTTAAGCTTCATTATGACAATCTACATTCATTTGCATTTCATTTTCTTCAATAAACCACTTTGGCGGGAAACAAAGAGAAACACAGCTGGGTACAACATTTCTGGCCCCTCAAAAGCCTCTGATTTACAGAATTACTCCTGGAAAGACAATTCGGAGGCTTGAACCTTAAAAAAATCCTAATTCAACATGAAGGATGTTCATGGAGGTTCTATCCATTCCTCCGTCCTTCGACCCTTTCTCAGTCTCCTCTCTTTTTCAGGCTCCATATTTCTGGCCGTCTAATTGCTGGGAACCTGAGAACACAGACTATGGTAAGAGCAGGTGTATGAAGCAGCGTTGTGGTCTGTTGTTCCCCCTCCTCCTCGCCTCTGGAAAAGGAAATGGCTTTGAGCTCAGCCCTCTGCTCTCTCGCACATCAGTCATAGGTGACTCACCGCTACACCAGCTCCTCACCCTCCTCCCCTAATCCTCCTCTCCTGATCCCCCTCTCCTCATTCCCCTCACCTCATCCGCCTCTTCTTAGTCTCCCCCTCTCCTAATCCCGCTCTCCAGATGGATGGACAGGCAGCCTCCAAATCTGGTGGGAGGCCTTGAGGCGAGGGAAAGACAGAGAAAACAGGATGAGAGGAGAGGAGGGGTGGTGCAATGAGAAAGCCTTTCACAGGGACCTGTTGATATTGTATGAACTACTATCTCTCTTTCTCTCTCCTCTCTGTCTCTCTCACTTTCTTTCTTTCTCTCCCACCCTCCTTTCTCTCTTTTTCAGCGATCTATCTGTGCAAGCGGACCATGCAGAACAAGACCAGGCTGGAGCTTGCTGATTATGAGGCGGTGGGTACAGGAGAGGTCTTCTCACCTGTGGAGAACCATGAGACAGATCAACAGATCCACATTGGCCATTTTTATCAATACAAAAGAAGCAGCGAGGAAAACAAATCAATAAGTGCAGGTCTCAAACTGTACTGCAGGCTTCTAAGACTGAGGAAGGAAAGGTGGTTGTTCTTGTGCTTATTGCTTGCTTCCCCTCGCACCGCCCCCTCCTCTCCTCTTCCCCCACTCTTCCCCTTGCTGTGCCTCTCTCCCTCCCTCTACCTTTCTGTCCCTCTCTCTCTCGCTCTCTCTCTCTCGCTCGCTCTCTCTCTCGCTCGCTCTCTCTCTCCCTACCTCATTTTCCCACTGTCCCTCTGCCTCTCTCTCTCCCCCATCCTCCTCTCCACCGCTCCACCTCTTCCTCTGTCCACCACCTCGGTCTCCCTCCTTCCCTCCTTCCTGCTCTTTCTTACAGGAGAACCTCGCCAGACTCCAGAGAGCCTTTGCCAGAAAGTGGGAGTTCATCTTCATGCAAGCGGAGGCTCAGGTTAAGTAAGTACCATCACCGGTCACCATAGCAATATCAGACGGTAAACACAGACGCCATTCACGCCCGACAACTAGCGACCAGTACAGACAACCAGGAGTATTTGGACGCCACTTGACCCATACATCCCTGGGTTTGTTATTGGCTGGCTTCCTGGCTTCCTCCGTTGATCCTGTGGGAAGGTTTGTCTGAAACTCCTGTTCATCCTGAGGGGAGTTGGTGATGAGGCCAGTACTAATAACAGAGGAGCTAGCAGTCTTTTTATTGCACCTTGATTAAACAGCTCATCAGAAACCAACCAGGTGTGATTACAACAGAAGCCTTCTTAATTTGATTGGGCATAGAAATCTGCAATGATAATCACACAATCTATGTTTAGTTGTGCAGCCTCTGTTGAGATCAGACAGAAACCAGCAACAGAGCCGTCGACATTGCATTTGCACGGTGTGGAACAGGGAGCTCTGGTAAATGTCAGTTATGTAAGAGCAAAGTGGCACCGAGAGAAATGAATTTGCTGTGCTCTGAAGCAGGTGGAAACTTAGTCACTTCTCACAGTGTGTGTGTGTGTGCCTGGAAGTATGCATGAGTGTCTGTGTGTTCTTCATTGTGTTTTATTGCGTCTCATTGCAATATGTTTCCAGACTGTGTGACTGTCATCATGAACGCCCTGTCTACCGCTTGTTCTGTTTGTCTCTCGTCAGGATAGACAGGAAAAAGGACAAGACAGAGAGGAAGATCCTGGACAGTCAGGAACGAGCTTTCTGGGACGTCCACCGACCTGTGGTACGTGTGTGTGCGTGTGTGTATATATATGTATGTGTGTGCATGTACTGCAAGTGTGTGTTTATGTATGTAAGTATGTGTGTGTATGTATATGTGTCTATGTAAGGTATGTGTGTGTGTATGTGCTGTATGTATGTATGTGTGTGTGTATTTATTATGCGTGTGTGTGCTGTATGTGTGTATGTATGTATGCGTGTGTGTGTGTGTGTGTGTGTATGCATGCGTGCGTGTGTGTGTGTGTATGTATGTATGCGTGTGTGTGTGTGTGTGTGTGTGTGTGTGTGTGTGTGTGTGTGTGTGTGTGTATGTATGGATGTGTGTGTGTGTGTACTCTATGACGCTGTCCATACCCCTGTGTTCCAGCCGGGCTGTGTAAACACCACAGACATGGATATCAGGAAGTGCAGACGCATGAAGAACCCTCAGAGAGTGAAGAAGGTGACATGTTTCTCTTACAACAGTGGCTGTTTCATCTGTTGTTCTCCTGCCCTGCACCTGAGGAAACCCCTCACATTTACATTTAGTCATTTAGCAGACGCTCTTATCCAGAGCGACTTACAGTAAGTACAGGGACATTCCCCCCGAGGCAAGTAGGTTGAAGTGCCTCACCCAAGGACACAACGTCATTTTGCAGGGCCGGGAATCAAACCGGGAATCAAACTGGCAACCTTCTGATTAATAGCCCAATTCCCTAACCGCTCAGCGGATCTGACACCCTTGCTTTACCTTGCTTTACCTTTCCTTGTCTCTTTTCATCTTTCTGTATCTCTCTCATTACCTCTCCATGTTGTAGTCGGTGTATGGGCAGTCGGAGGAAGCATTTTCCCACAGCCCTGCACACACGCCTTCACAACCCCCCCGGAAAGGCACCAAAGATGACGTGGAGAAAGAGGTATCGGCTTCTGCCTGCCTCCACAACAATAGTCCATGTATTGTGTCACGTTGTGATTTTCAACGAGAGACGGAATGAATGATAGACACTTGTTCTGCCTTTACAGATTCTGTTTCTAAACACCCAGCTGGATAGACATTGTATGAAAATGTCCAAAGTTGCTGAAAGGTAGGCGTAAAACCTTGCTCTATATATATCACCAGCTTACAGACACCCCTCCACTCTCTCTTTTTCTTTCTTTTCCTTTCTCTAGTCTCTCTTTCTCTCCTCTCCTCTCCTCACCTCTCCTCTCTCTCTCTCTCTCTCTCTCTCTCTCTCCGATCCTCTCTCTCTCTAACACACAGAAAGACACCCCTTCCCTCCTCGCCCACACGCTCACGCAAAATAGTGTATCCTTGACTTCCTGCCACATCCCTCTCTCTCCTCTCCTCTCCTCTCCTCTCTGTCTCTCTCTCTCTCTAAAACACAGTAAGACACCCCTTCCCTCCTCGCCCACACACTCAAGCAAAATAGTGTATCCTTGACTTCCTGACCTATGATCATTCTTTCTGCCACAGCGTCTGTGTCTGAAGCGAGGCCACTGCCCTTCTGCCTCCCCCGAGCCTTGACCTATGACCCTGTGACCTGCTCTCAGAGCATCTTTGTCGTCACCCACCCTGACCCATGACATGCTCCGAGGCAGAGGAGAAGGGCAGGAGGAGGAAGTGGCTTTGTTACTCCACTGCAGTGAGGCAGTGATTAGGGCTGAGGTCAATGCTGGGAGGCTGGCTGGCAGGGGGCGTTCTGGAGGCAGGGCTGGAGGCAGGGCTGGAGGCAGGGCTGGAGGCAGGGCTGGGGGCAGGGCTGGAGGCAGGGCTGGGGGCAGGGTTGGGGCAGGGCAGCGGCCCTAGTTCTCAGCTCATGGCTGAAGTCAGGGTACATTCTGAGGGTCGGCTGCAGTAACAATACTACTCTCTCCTGTCTGTCTGTCTGTCTGTCTGTCTGTCTGTCTGTCTGTCTGTCTGTCTGTCTGTCTGTCTGTTGTCTGTCTATGTGTCTGTGTGTCTGTCTATCTCTGTGTGTGTGTGTCAGTCTGATGACCTACACAGAGCAGCACCTGGAGTATGACCCGTTTGTGACGGTCCCAGAACCCTCTAACCCCTGGGTCAGCGACGACTGCTCCTCCTGGGACCAGGAGGCCAGGTAGGCTCTGCGCAACCTCTCTCTCTCTGTCTCTGTATTTATGTCTCTCTCTCTTTCTTTCTCAATTCAATAAGGCTTTACTGGCATGAATGAGTGAGCATTGTTGCCAAAGCCATATAAGATTGAACATCTATAAATTGTGATAAATGTACTCTCTCTCTCTCTCTCTCACTCTCGCTCTCTCTCTCTCTCTCTCTCTCTCTCTCTCTCTCCTCTCTCTCTCTCTCTCTCTCTCTCCCCCCCCCCCAGTAAGGACCCCAGTCAGCAGCGCGTCAGGAAGTGGGGCTTCTCTCTGGACGAGGCTCTGAAAGACCCTGCAGGCCGAGACCAGTTCCTCAAGTTCCTCGAGTCCGAGTTCAGCTCCGAGAACCTGAGGTGAACCCCTGCAGTGCACCTGCTGCACCCGCTCCTGACCGCCGTCTACCTCTCCTTTCTTTCCACCCTTTTTCCCCGCTCCCTTCCTCGTATCTCTTCTTTTCAGCTGTGCTGAGAAGTGGAGCCACGCTGTCCTTCTATGTCTGCACTCTGTCTCCGTTCTGTCCATTCCTCCAGGCATTCCTCCTCCACTCCTCCTTCCCTCCCTCCCTCCCTTCCACTCAATCTCCCTCTTTCTTCCTTTTCCTCATCTCCTCTTTCTCCCTCGGCCAATTCATTAGTCAATCCTTCCGTCCGTCAATCCCATCCCTCCCTCAGTCTCTCCCAGTCCCTTGGTTGGAAGTTGATCCATCTCTAACTGAATAAACACCAGACCTAATGCAAAGCCTGCCTCCCACACACCGGTGCGGCTTGTCTTATCAGCCAGGGCCTTCTGGCCTCCCTGAGGGCTCTGCTGCTCCCTGTCCCGTCCACGTCCGAGGGCTCAACCAGACTCAGATAAGACTACACAGACAGACTAATGACAACGCACCCTGACTGAACTGTACAGGGACTGCTACCAGGCGTGAAAAAGAGTTCGAGCTTTGGCGTGTGTGCGTGTTTGTGTGAGGTCGCATGTGTGTGAGTGTATGAGGGTGTGTGTATAAGTGTGTGTATGTGTGTGTGTGTGTCTGTGTGTCTGTGCGCCTCTCATGTCGATAGTTTCTGAAGAGAACCAGAAACTCACAGTTGGATAACTGGGTTTGGGACAGGTGAGATAGCACAGAGGTCACTGAAGCCTTTAGAAGGAGGCAACACACACACAAGCGCACACACACAAAGACATACGCACACATTCACACACATGGAGTCACCCACCCACACACACACGCACACACACACAGTCACACAGTCACCCACTTATCTTTCTAGCTCTAAGCGATCACTTTCTCTCACCACCATCTCTCTCAATACAACACTTTAATTGTTTTGCTTTTATGGTGCCACTTTTGAAAAGGCACTTTTCTGAAAGTGCTTTTTCAAGAAAGGGAAACAGAGAGAGAGAGAGAGAGAGCGAGAGAGAGAGATATATTTAACAGTAAAGACAGATAGAGATAGAGAATAGAGAGAGAAAGAGAAAGAGAGAGAGAAACAAAATGGTAAAGACAAAGATAGAGAAAATATACATATATAGAGAGAGAGAGAGAAAAAGAGAGAGGGACTGGCAAAGGGAAGATCTGTCTGACAGGGCTCTTCTTTCCCTGGAGCTCTCTCTCTTTATTGCAGGGCCGGCCCAGAGATCAATATAGAAAGACAGAATGTAATACAGACATAAAGTCTGAGCCATGTTGGAATCTTCTCATTCTCCAGGAATGATTACCTCAATGTCTGCCAGCCTGTTCAGTGTCACACGGCACTTTAAAGGTGTCGTACGAAGCCTGTTCCCTCTAATGTAACATGCCATATAAGGTTTTTACTTCATTTCTGCCTGTACAACTGGATGGAACAATAAACAAACGATTGCAATGTATTCACTTAGCAAACGCTTTTATCCAAAGCGACGTTTGGGGAGGATTTGAACCTGCAATCTGTTGATCGGCAGTCGAATACTCTAACTCCTGAGCTCCTGTACATCCGCCCACACAGTGAATGTGCTGTGTGCTTCACACCGAGCTCACAAGTAAGGATGCTTACCTCTCCTCCTCTTCCTGCCTCAGGTTCTGGATGGCAGTGCAGGATCTGAAACGTCGCCCCCTGCAGGACGTGTCTGAGCGAGCGCAGGAGATCTGGGTGGAGTTCCTGGCGGAGGGAGCGCCCAGCTCCATCAACCTGGATTCCCACAGCTACGAACGCACCAGCCAGAACCTGAGAGAGCCGGGCCGCTACAGCTACGAGGACGCCCAGGTAGGGAGGGAGGGAGGGAGGGAGGGAGGGAGGGAGGGAGGGAGGGAGGGAGGGAGGGAGGGAGGGAGGGAGGGAGGGAGGGAGGGAGGGAGGGAGGGAGGGAGGGAGGGAGGGAGGGAGGGAGGGAGGGAGGGAGGGAGGGAGGGAGGGAGGGAGGGATTGTCAGCTTGCTTCACAGTCCATTAGTGCAACTGATGTACTGTTGCTAAGCATAGCTGAGCTCCTTATCTTAACATCTAGGGAAAAAACATTTTTGTCTGCGTCGTTGTTGTACATTGTCCCACTCACTCACACACACACACATTCACACACACACTTTCTCTTCTCTTTCAGGCCCACATCTATAAGCTGATGAAAAGTGACAGTTACACGCGGTTCCTGCGCTCCAATGCCTACCAGGACCTCTTGCTCGCTAAAAAGAAGGTGTGTGTGTGGCACGTGTATGTGTGTGAGTGCTTGCATGTGTATGTGTGTGCTTATGTGTGTGTGTGTGTGTATACACTGCTTTTAGTGAAGACCATCTTTTCCTAATGGTTTTCTTCTGAAATGTCCTGACTTCCCTCGCCTGTCTTCCCCTCAACTCCTGTCCCATGATGCTTTGGGCTCCAGCCTGAGACCGAACAGGGCCGACGTACGTCCTTGGAGAAGTTCACACGCTCAGTGGTCTGTAGATGACTTCTACCTTCACATGTTGTCTGTGAGAGTGTAATGACCTGGTGCTGCCTTCCATGGCAAGGACAAATATATTTCAAAAACTCACTGAGCCTTTCCTGGTTAAATAAAGGTTGAATCGAAATGAAATAAATCATCCCTCTCTCTCTAATCAAATTTTTCCTGATATTCATGTTACTGAGCTGAGGGTGTAAAATTCCAGTTTGTAAAAAGAAATGATATAAGGATTTCTATGGAGAGGTACTAATCCATGTAATTTGATAGTAGCAGTATTTAACTGATTTAATTGTATCTTTGAAGTATTTTGTTGCCCTTAGTTTTTGTCTCTTCTGTATGTAGTGTTCTTACCTGTCTTAATCTGTGTTCAAAACACAATTTGGCCTGTTGACAATCGTCTCTTTCCTACTGTCACTCTCCAGGGTAAGTCCCTGGCAGGGAAGCGTCTGACAGGCCTCATGCAGTCCTCCTGACAAGGCCTGGGCCTTGAGTAGGGCAACCGTGCCCAGTGGAGCTGCTTCCCAGTGGGGAGAGGGACCCAGAGATGCTGGGTGTGAAGGGTGAGGGCCAGGAGGCCTGGAGGGCGGGCCCAGCACCACCCACATGACTTGAGTCCAGACACGGAGCATCAGCATGCTAAACGTCACTCGGACCTGGCACTCGGACCGTACCGTCTCTATGTAGAATAATATCCTCATGTAAACACTGCTTCTATTAGGTTCTATTCAATTATATAACCAAATTGGAATGTCCGGCTTCTTCTTGTCTCCATGTATGTTAGTGTGACTAAGGTTAGGAATGAGTGGACGTTTAAAAAAAAGAAACGAAAAGAAAAAATGCATTTAAATCTTTAACGTGTAATTTATTTCATGTTAGGAATGATTTATGTTCACGGGATGGGGGAACAGAAAGATGAAAAACATAGAGTATACACTTAAGATATGAATTATTTTTTCTCTTTCTTTTTAAGGATTTTCCCCCTCTGCCCTTTGATTTAATATTCTAGGCAGTTTTTCTATCGAGGTGGGGCAGGGGTATGTTACTGTACCGTTAGCGGAACATCATCTTCAGAACATTCCACCCTAGACTCAGACTCGGGCCTCATGTGCCCTAGACCACAACCTCTGTCCTCATAGAATGTAGTCAGTGATTACAGCATTCCACGTCGCCATTAACCCACATCATTAGAACCTTCTGGATGGACACGGCGATTGGCTTGGAACACAGTACAGGCACACAGAGAAGGAAGTACTTGAAGGAGTTCTTATAGGGACCATATGAACATACACAGAGAGCCTGGGAGAATTGTTGTAGTTTTTTTTTTTACAGTGACTGTCTTTAAAGGATGACAAAAGAGGAATAAAAGAGGAATGCACCGTGACTGCCGTCTCCAGTCGATCTTCCTCTCTCCATCACCTGTTATTTAAGAATGTTGATGTCTTTGCTGTTATTCTACAATGTAGAAAAACATATAATAGTGTCCAAATCTTGGATTACCTTGGATTACCGTGGATTAAAATAACCCCACACTGCTTGAGATTACTGACATCACTCATACAAACGTATTGTAACTACAACATATTGTACATACTGTGATGTCTACGGAACAGCACATTGCTTTCCCTGTGCTCTACTGACCCCCTGTGGACAATTTATGCAACTATGTCCACAGAGAGTACTGTGGGACCTACAGTACTCTCCCAGGCGGATTTCAGGTCAAATTTCTGTAAACGTGCTGACATCTAGTGTCTGTGATAAAACAGTGCATGATCTACACCCAACAGTCCTTATATTCAGGTAGGCTATTTATACATCAAGATGAACATCTCCAGCCATACTAAACATGCAGACTAACCATTATTGAGCATATGTTCACTGAAAACATATCTCTAATATGTAGACAAAACATTCAGACGTTGAGGAACCCAAACACAGTCTACAAAACCTGATATCTGCTAAGTATTTCCACATGTACTTTAATGTGTTGTTGGGGAAACAGGTTCATAGAAGTAATGAGGTAAAATATTTATTTCAGCCCAATAAAAACCAAACAAGTAAACATCAACAAAATCATAAAATGGTTTCAAAGTACTTTAGGCAATTTTCACGAATAAAAAGAAATGATATTGAATACATTTGTTTGGGTAAGAACGTGATACAAACAGTAAGAAATGATGCTGAAAGGACTGTAAGGGAGGCTCAACAAAACACATTCAGGTTATTCACATCTAATTCTACCGCATGATTGTCTTTGGAAAAACCAATACCAAATACAAAAACACACAGAAAATACTAGTAAGACATTTCCAGTCATGGCGATGCAATTTTACTGTCTTTAAGATTTTATTTCATATTATCAAATCAAAAACAGTTAGCTAAACTTAAATAGTTGAGTTTGTCTCACACTATAAAATCTGGATTCCTTTTTTGTAGCGTTTTTTTTTTAGCTTATTGGGACTTCAAATTGACCAAATAGTCCTTGACTGTGGCATGTAGAGATACATTTGTACCAGAGGGCACGCAATCTCACAACGTACAAATATGTTTTAAAAGACAATCAAAAGGGCTTCATGAAACATTTAGTAAACATTTACTGATGCATAAAACACACATGTACAAACTTGATGCACACATATTGTACGGAGAAGTCTAAAATAATCTTAAAGACAGCATGTTGCTTGCTGAGTATAATTTTCAGATATACTTTAGAGGCCATGTAAAATCTTTATACCATTTGACAGCATCAATGGTCATGTGTAACTAACTATCCTTTTATAAGACCAGGAATTTAACAGTAGTTTAATGTTCTGAACCAAGCATTCACCCACAGTAACAGTCAATATCAGTAGGAATGCATGAATAACAGTTTATTTTTAAGTGTCCTCGGACAATTGTTTTCATAAGCACCTTACTCTCCTAGTTACCACGGTGATACAGAAACAAAGCGTGGACTGGGAATGTTGCTGAGCTTCAGAGAGAGAGAGTCATGTTAGAGCAACAAGACTCTGTGCTCTCACTCCATATGCAGCATTAATAACAGTTTGCTTTACAAATCTGGTCAAATAAGGTATTACAGAGTATCGAGTAAGTCTAAATATTAAAATAAGTCTTTCATTTTGAAATCTAATTACGCAAAGGACACAGGGGAATCTATGAATTCAAACAAACAAGTAAAACTGACTCTAACTCTCTGGTTTCAAGAAGTGTAGGTTGTGTTATACCATAAATGTTGTATCACTTATTGTGTGGAAAATACACAAACTTGTTGTAATTTGTACCTAGGTTTGGGTTCTGAATGAGCTTGTGCTACCTGATGTGTGAATTTCAGTTGAGGGGTGTGTTCTTGGATGTTTGGAGATTGGCAGGAGTTGTGAGGTAGAGAGCTGCTTGCAGATAGCCTGACTCCTGGATCAGGGGCGTACGCTGTACTCTTCCACAAGAAGCTGACAACTGGACGAAGTAAGACTAATGTCTGCCCTGAGCCTGTGATTGTGTGTATGTGCATGTGTGAGGGTGTGTGCGTGTGGCAAGAGGAATGTCCTGGTTGGTACTGGTGGTTGGCTGGTGTTAGGGCTCTTCGTAAGCTGAAGCCTTGTCCTTTAACAGAGCCAGACACAGGTGACAGCTCCAGCTCCCTAGAGAGAGAGAGACAGAGAGAGAGACAGAGAGAGAGAGTAGAGAGAGAGAGACAGAGAGAGAGATAGAGAGAGAGACACACAGAGAGAGAGAGAGAGAGAGAGAGAGAGAGAGAGAGAGAGAGAGAGAGAGAGAGAGAGAGACAGAGAGACAGAGAGACAGAGAGACAGAGAGACAGAGAGAGACAGAGAGAGTGAGACACACACAGAGAGAGAGAGAGAGAGAGAGAGAGAGAGAGAGAGAGAGAGAGAGAGAGAGAGAGAGAGAGAGAGAGAGAGAGATAGATAGAGAGACACAGAGACAGACAGAGAGAGAGAGAGAGAGAGAGAGAGAGAGAGAGAGAGAGAGAGAGAGAGAGAGAGAGCCAGAGTGAGACACAGAGACAGAAAAATAGACACCCAGAGAGCAGCAGAGAGACGTTGTCGACTGATAGGTGACCTCCCTTTCTGTGTGTCGTCTTACCTTCAGGGGGCTGGGTCATAGGAGGCTTCAGACAGTACATGTGGTACCCACGATCACAGTCGTCACAGAACAGCAGCTGGTCCTGTGGAACAGGAGCACATGGACACGTCACATCCTGTCACTCTCAGGTTGGAGGAAGTTCAATCGTTCTGTAATCAACACGTCCGGGAACGGAGGTCCTCTCCGTTCCCAAAGAAATCAATCACGTCAGCCCACATGTGCCCACGGCACATGTGTGTCTGTCGGGGCACATGTGCATCTTCTTTTTGTGTCTGGAGAAGATCGTCGTGGTAAACTAATGCCACACTGGGGTTGCATTTTGACTTCATGCGTTTGACCTGTCAATGACTCCAGCTGCTAGGTCAGCCAGCAGACTCATCCACTCACGTCATTCTCTGAGGTGCCACAGAGGCTGCAGGATTTGCACTCTATACACTGCCACTGGTAGGTCCTGACGGCCTGCATCATGTTGTCTGTGAACTGTAGACAGGTGGGGTGACCTGGGGATGGGGAGGAGAGGAGGAGACAGTTTGTTTACAGGTGTGGAAATATTTTCTTGAAATAACATGTACTTTATTCCTGACCGAGACAGATGGTTAGCTTCTCCCCTCTCCCCCCTCCCCCCACCAACTGCTCTCTCTCCTTGGTTTTTCATTCTGGTGCCAAGGTTTTTATTAGTCTCCTTCATGTCCTCTCAAAGTACAGAACAGACGTAGACTGCTGCTTCATGTAATGAATGTAACTTTCACTTAAACTTTTTGAATAGATGTTGGCAGTCTGTGTGTTTGAAAATGGCTGAACCTCGATACACACTGAATTGCAAAAAACACAAAAACCCACAAATTTTTTCCTCCACGCAGCCACATACCGTCGATCAATATCATAGTCCACAGTTGATTACAGTTTGCCGCTCCTTCAGAAAGGACAATGGATCTTTCCTGTTATTGAATACCCTCCAGTGAAAAACATTTATTTTCAAAGCTAGGGAGGCAGAATGCTAGGGCGTCTATTGAGCTCCACATTCAGGAATAAAGAGTTCTGCTGTTCTGTGGAAATTCAATACAGCCTGAAAATCATTCAAAACAAATGAACTCACAGTCCTCCCGCCTCCATGTTCTGCTGTGAGCACACGACAGGAAATTTCTCGAAAACACAATCCCATATCAAACATTTGACCAAAACACTGATTCTTAAGCCAAAGCATACAGTGTTTCAATAACACGGCTACCGTACAAGCAGAGAAAGAGAGTCCTTTTACGACTTTGCGGCCAGTGACAGAGATGCCCTCAGCACACTGCGGAGGTCACAGGTGAGTTATCACCGAGGTATCAATCGGACATTCAATAAACCATGAATCAGCTTCTAAAAGAGACGGTGTGTGCAGCCACTCCAGGCTCAGACTCGGCACTGGGCGTCCAGCCAAACCAAAATGCTTCCTCCTCCCTGTGACCTTCCAGACAGACAGACAGCTTCACTGACAAGTCTTTGTTTATAGGTGTAATGAAGATAAATGCACCCAGTGTTAAAAAGTTGGCCAGGAACACTGAGCATGCCCAGACAGACGTACGGAGAGATAGCAAACAGGAAACTGAATGTGGTGACAGTTAAATGATTTATCAATCCCAATTCATCTGCCATCTGTGTGTGGCATAAAGACAGTGTGAAACCTCAGTAACTGCTGGGTAATACCTGTATTTAATCACAGACCCAAGCCCAACCCTGTGGTTAAATGTTTGTGTTTCATCTTCCAGAAAGATTATATAAATTAAAGAAAAACTGATACCAACAAAGTCAATGGTTTTTAAGGACAGAGAGGGATGACGAAATGACGAAATGCCGACAGGCTCTTACCTCTCAGCTAACTGTCCTCACAGGCCAATGGAGCAACTCAGAGCCCAGGAACATCCCTCCCCTTGCTTCACTTTGTCCATGTAGCCATAGAGATGGCATGTCAACCAACTTTTTGTTTTGTTTGATTAAAGCTTTGCTCTCGACCTTGGTTCTTCCTTTAGTCCTGAGGCAAGGTGTTACCAAGATATTTTTTATTTTTTAGATGTATTTATTAATGTATTGATTTCCATGCAGTACAGTTTGGTCTCAGACATTAAATATATATCTTGACAGGCAAATCTGTTCAACATGAAATTGAACAAGTAGGCTAAATCCAAATGTTGACGTCAACAGTTCATGTCCATCAATCAGAATCCAGATAAAGAGCTTCTTCGCCTAGCCGCTTCCACAGAGCAGACAGCTGCTGCCAAGTCCGTTCTTGTTTCAAGATCAAAAGTTATAAATCGTTTATCAACTGAATGCATCAGCAGGCCGGGCCAGAATGGCACAGACGGTCGTCTCTCGGATGTTCCCGTGTTCCTTTCACAACAACAAAAAGTCCAAAGCAAAAACTCAAGCTGATGTCGGCAGGATAATCGGCCTCTCTCAGCTTTGTCCTTCGTCATCCGAAAAGAAAATGTCCTCCAACTCGTCGTCCTCAAAGCCGCGAAACGTGGAAGCTTCGCTGTCAGACGCGTTGCCGAACAATTCTTCAAGAACGCTCATCTTCCTGCTCGCTCTCTTCAGGCCTCGTCGTCCGGCTAACGCGAGCACACCAGATTGACAGCAACAGAAACAAGACAACAGTGTCAGGGCCTCTCCACCTCTCCCACAGCGACTCTAAACACACCAGCACACATAGCAAAGCCAGTCCCACTAAGTTTCGGTTGCAATTGCTACTTTTTTTCCCCTCTCACGGCAAAGGTGACGGCTTATGACGGCTTTGTGGATAATTTTCACCTCACAGGCCGATCGGATGAAAAAAAAAACGGAAAGCAGATCAGAGCGTCATGGAGGAAATGCGTGAGGACAAGTAGAACAAAAGAGTGAATGGTTGTGGAGGACAGGATGTTGCAGAAGCCGTCTTCTATGGCAGAACTCGTAGGAGAGAGACTTGTTGACAAGTGGACACTGAGAGGCATGCAGGATGGAAGCAGGCAGGTGTCAGTCTAGGATGCTGCACCAAGTTGGCTCTCCCCTAGGTTCATCGATAACTTCTTGATAGCTCATTGTTCATGAATAGCTCATTAATAGCTAATTTATGACATGGTTTAGTCAATCAATTAAATAGCCTATTTATGTGTGTTTATTTTACAAAACCAGCAACAAACGTCCTTCCACAAAGACAATCCCTAGTTTTCAGAGAAGCACAGTTGTCAGAGTGTGTTAAACTGTCTCCCCACACAACCCTGCTCCACTGCCACTCGCCACAACACGTCAAACCAGGCAGCCAACAAAACAAAGCGTTACACTCCAGTATCTACCGCTGCAAAGGTACAGACTCAGTCTGCCAGAACAGGAGGAACTCACATCAAGATAGCGAAAAAAGGAAGCAAAATTATTATTACAAATAAAAACAAAGATAGAAATTAAGAAATGAGATGTGTGGAGGAAAATAAAGACTGGAGAATGTTTTATAACGTATGCGCTGACTCCAAGAACAGAAGCCTGCACTTGGAGAGAGGAACCTATCTCTGTCATAACCCCTGAGCATCGACAGGGAAAGTTAGATCAGCTGAATATGTTGTCCTGAAAGAGGGTCAGTGACCTGAATCAGTCACTTAATGACCCTAAAATGGGAATAACTGTCGAAAAATCGATGTCGAAATTCATATACTTCTAAATATATCACGATAAATTCAGTATAATTCTCGCACGATCAACACATTTTCGATTTTCTGGAGGGTGAGGGATGAGGAGGCTGGAGGGGGAGGGATGAGGAGGCTGGACGGGGAGGGGTGAGGAGGCTGGAGGGTGAGGGATGAGGAGGCTGGAGGGTGAGGGATGAGGAGGCTGGAGGGGGAGGGTGAGGGATGAGGAGGCTGGAGGGTGATGGATGAGGAGGCTGGAGGGTGAGGGATGAGGAGGGTGAGGGATGAGGAGGCTGGAGGGGGAGGGATGAGGAGGCTAGAGGGTGAGGGATGAGGAGGGTGAGGGATGTGGAGGGTGAGGGATGAGGAGGCTGGAGGGTGAGGGATGAGGAGGCTGGAGGGGGAGGGATGAGGAGGCTAGAGGGTGAGGGATGAGGAGGCTGGAGGGTGAGGGATGAGGAGGCTGGAGGGTGAGGGATGAGGAGGCTGGAGGGTGAGGGATGAGGAGGCTGGACTCACCAGAGCGTCCGCAGTCGGAGCAGGACACCAGGTCCTCGGCCTGGCCGGTCTTCCGGTTGGAGTCCTGGTCCCCCAGGCAGAAGTCACAGTAGTCGTTAGGGATGATGGAACCATCTGGGCCTTTCTGAGCTGTGAGGAGACATGTTGGTTGGGTTTACTCATACTTGTACTCATCTGTAACGAATCACTGTGTAGTTATCGGTTGATTTTTGGATGGTTGAACCAATAATCTATACATGAAATAAAAGGTTACAGTCATTTTATGCCAGTATATATCAGCATGTAAAGTTTTTCACCAGGTGTTTAATCTGCAGTGTGTGCAGTATACAGCCTTCAACACATCGATGGGATCGTCACACACGGTGGAGTTACTCAATGTTTTGATGTTGTTTGACGTTGTTTTCTGTTGGCTGGTTGAGGGTCGGTCTCTTACGTTTGTGGTTGTCTGGCCGTGGTGGGGGGGACGGTGCCACCTCTTCCTCCCTCTCCTCCTCCCCCTCCTCCTCTGCCAGGTGGGTGTGGGCATAGTGGTAGCTCAGCCCCGGACGGTTCTTGTAGCGCTTCCCACAGACTGTTGACAACAGAGCCCCAAACTGTTAGAACCCGGTGTAAGATTCCAGAACATTCTAGAACACTTAAAAATGTTCTACCTATGAACCAAGAACCTGCTCAAATACAGATTGCTACCAATGCCTCCATCTAGCACGCCGAAACAGAGGTGCATGTTTTACAAGAGCTGTATTACACAGTAGGATTACAATGGTTGTAAGCCAAAACCTCAACCAGGGATCACCACACCAAACTACGCACGGACTGGGAAGCCGCTGACAAAAACACACCCAGAAACGCTGCCCTGGGCTGGCTACAGCACGGTACAGGCAGTAATGAGATCATGTGTTTGGTCTGTATTTCAGTCCAGTCTGTCTAACAGTTGAGCTCTGCTTGACGGCAAACATCCAGAAAGGAGACATCGTGAGCAGCCTGTTCTGAGCAGGGTAACAAGTTTCTGGCTGAAGCAACCTAAACAACAACCAGCAGCCAACACAGATATTAATTACCTTTTCCATCCTCATCTAATATTATTTTTGGGGGGTATATTTAAAGAATTGTCAGTGGAATTAAATCTAGCAGCTGCTGTCTCTGCTACCCTGGACCCAGGGCGTGGTTGAAAGGGTTACCTGTCAGCATGAGAACAGAGAAGGCAGGGCAGAGAGAGGAAGGAAGGAAGGCTTCTAATGAACAGCGCTTGACGTTGCCAGAGAGATGTGAACAAGATAGACATCAGATCTCAGGGTACAAGGAACAGCAGGACTCTACTCCACCAAACAGGGACATTTACTCAGTGTGTCTTTCAGAGAAGCTTTCTAGACACACACAACAAAACAGAATATCACTGAGACTGCAACAGCTAAAGGACAATACTATGAATCTAATGAACACACACATACATACATGATCAGTGATCAGGTGGGGTTGTGGTCTTCACTAAAGCATATATATTCTGTTTGAATAGACTCTTTGACATCGCAATGTATACGCTCTCTAACAACCTGAAATCCCCACAACTAACGTATAAGTTAATATTAGTTCACACAGCTATTTAATGGAGATGCTATTGAAAACCAATGCTTAAGTTCTGTGTAATGACCTTTGTGTTCGTTCATGTCTGTGAAGCCCGCAAGGCATGGCCTGTCGACGCTTGATAAAGATGTCATTCTAACACTTAAGCAGTGTTTTCATTGGTGAGGCCTGAGAGTAGCTGTTAAGAAATATAGTTTGTACACTGCAAATTGTTCTGCTTGCCAAGATTTCAAATCATAGGTCTGGAAATATAATATTTATTATCTTGTTTCAAAAATGATTTACTAGTTTATATCTTTTCATTTGTGGTATATTCTTAAGCCTACTTATTTCTAGACTGGAACCAACTTATTTTAAGATATCTTGTCGAGTAAAATTATCTGTCCATGCAGCAAGATAATTTCACTAGTATAAAGTCCTTTTCTCTTCAAATTGAGTGTTAATTTGTTGTATTTTAGCAGAAATTTTTTGCAGTGTATCTATTAATGCACTACCCAGAGTACACTGGTGCTTGAAAACCATTCATCCACAGCAATGTGCTAGCATACGGGCACACAGTGTTGTTAGTGACATGCAAGCTTTCTCTGATTTCACAGTCGACGCTTAAGCAGTTACAAAGTGCACGGAATTAAGCGGAAAAGTAGCTGCAGACAAGATCAAACCAGCCACAGAGCAACAGCAGCCCGTGGTAAACCAGCCTGGTGATTAGCACAGCCCAGCATTTCCCTAAAGAGACAAGAGGGCGACATGTCCAGATACCTGAGTCAGCGGATTTTGAGTTATGCTTTTGTTTGTTTCTGTCTGGAACAGAGGGAGAGACAAAGGCAAACGGGAGTTGGGGGGGAAACAAAGAGAGAAAAAGAAACAAAACACAAAAGTGAGTGAGTTTTCTTTTCATTCAGAGGCTACTTCCAGACCATGAGAGAACAGTCCTGTGTGTCTCTCCACCGTGAGGAGCTGTGAGCTGGGCTAGTCCAGCCATGAGCCCTTCCTCCTTCCTCCTGCGTGGGGGAGAAAGAGAGCTGCTCTCTGCTCCGAAGGAAAACAAGAGGAGCATTGATCTGATGCTAATGGTTGCAGATGACCTTTTTACATAGAAGGGTTGTAGAGAGTGGTTCTTGTCGTGTATGCATGGAAGGGTAATGGACTGGTCAGGAAAGCCCTGCGGTGGGGATCTTGGTCAGATCTTTGCGCCATTAGGATGTGCTTCATTAGGCCTGCTCCTTCTGATTTCAAGACTTACGTGACCTAAATAACCTTGGAACCACACGATGACCTCACAATGCATATCTTCAAGATGTATTTTCTTACTGTCACAGACGTAAGGTTTGTCCTGGTCGTCGTTGGCAACCGCCTCTGTCCTCCTCCGACCAGAACCTCGACCCTGGAGATGAAGACAAACACACGAGGATGATGAGGAAGACAAGACTACACACTGGGCCTTCTGCCCTGCCTCTCCTTCTCTCTCTGTGTCTCTCTGTGTATATCTCTTTCTCTCTCTGTGTCTCTCTATGTATATCTCTCTCTCTGTGTCTCTCTGTGTATATCTCTTTCTCTCTCTGTGTCTCTGTGTGTATATCTCTTTCTCTCTTTATATATCTCTCTATATCTCTTTCTCGTTCTGTCTATCCATCTATTTATCTATATACAGTAGTGTGTAAACTGAACACACAAACTCAGAAACCCACAAACCCACACGCACACTCACTCTGCCTTTGTTTCTGTGCTTCCTCTTTGGAGTGTCCACTTCAAAGTCCTCGTCGTCATGGAAACCGTCCCCGTTCTCGTCGGCTTCCAGGACCCTCTGAGCGAGCAGTAGTGGAGAGGAGGAGGCAGAGGGGTTGATATTTCATACCTTCCACATACCAAGACCATTCTCTCTTTGTTTCCTTTCAGTAAAGGTGTGACCACATGAAAGGATTTTGGAAAAAAAAGACAGTATGATGATGAACCCCCTCTCCCTCATGGGTGACCTGTGCCATTGGGTGACCCCCCCTGTAGGTGGCCTGTGCCACTGGGTGACCCCCCCTGTAGGTGGTCTGTGCCATTGGGTGACCCCCCCTGTAGGTGGCCTGTGCCACTGGGTGACCCCCCCTGTAGGTGGTCTGTGCCATTGGGTGACCCCCCCTGTAGGTGGCCTGTGCCACTGGGTGACCCCCCCTGTAGGTGGCCTGTGCCACTGGGTGACCCCCCCTGTAGGTGGTCTGTGCCATTGGGTGACCCCCCCTGTAGGTGGTCTGTGCCACTGGGTGACCCCCCCTGTAGGTGGTCTGTGCCACTGGGTGACCCCCCCTGTAGGTGGCCTGTGCCACTGGATGACCCCCCCCTGTAGGTGGGCAGTGGTACCTGGATCTCCAGAAGGGTTTCCTCCTCCTTGCTCATGTTGCTCTTCTTCTCCAGCAGCCCCTCTCCTCTCAGCAGGGCCTCCAGGGCTGTCGCCTCCCCAGGAGGGGCCTCCCGCTTTGGGGCCAACTCGGCCTCTGGTGGAGGGTTGGATGGAGGGGAGGGGACGGTGATGGGGGGGGGGGGGGGGGGTGGAGAAAGAGGAGATTAAGAAAAAGCCACAGAGAGGGGAGTATAGAGAAGGCAGGTGTGCCCAACAACAGAATACATCAGACTGCCCTTCAGTGTGTGTGTGTGTGTGACCCCCGACTCGGCACCATGAAAAGCTGAAGCCGACCAGGTGGCACACATGAAAGGGGTGGATGAAGAAGAGGTGAAGAGGACAGGAGGATGAGAGAGGGGGAGAGACTGGTCTGGCCCTCTGTTGTTTTCCTTCCTGTTTGTTTTTCATCAAAGCTACAGGGATCAAGACCTCTCCAGCTCCAGAACCCTCTCTCTCTATCATCTTCTCTTTCTCTCCCACCCCCCTCCTCCCCTCTCTGAACATCTCTCTTTCTGTCACACTCTCTCATTCATTCTCTTTATCTGTCCTTTACACACTCTCTCCGTTTCTATGAGTCTTTTTCTTTCATTTCCGTAGAGATAAACTCGGAGGAGTGAGTAAAGCTTCTCCCTTGCCTTGGGTTTGTAATAAAAGAGGATGAAGGGAGGACGTGAAGAGAAAGGGTATGAGGGAGGGAGGGAGGGAGGGAGGGAGGGAGGGAGGGAGGGAGGGAGGGAGGGAGGGAGGGAGGGAGGGAGGGAGGGAGGGAGGGAGGGAGGGAGGGAGGGAGGGAGGGAGGGAGGGAGGGAGGGAGGGAGGGAGGGAGGGACAGGAGGATAGACTTGAGGGAGGTAGCTCCAGAGACACTAAGCCTTTGTTATGAGGAGCAGAGTCATAACTGATATACCTCCGTCTCCCCTCTAACCCCTCCCTTCATCGCTCCATGCCTTCTCTTCCTCCTCTCTCTTTGTGTCTGCGTAGGCAGGTTGTCTTGACTGTCACTAACCAGACACATGCCCAGCCACTCCCCCTTCCATCCCTTTCCCTACCCCTCTCTCCTTTCACCCCTTTGCTATCCCCCTCCCTTCCACCCCCATTCCCACTCACCCCTGCCCCATTCTTCCTCCTCCGCTTATCTCCTTCCCCCCTCCTTCACCCCCCCCCCCCAACCCCCTCCAGCCCCCTGGGATAGGGGGAGGGAAGTAGAGCAGAATGTAGTGCAGAGCCAATGAGGTAGCTACAGATTACTCACGCAGATTACTAACCTAAACACACACACGAACAGTCTCAAGACCTATTGTATTGATGAAAACACCAAAATGTGCGTTTCTGATTTGGTCCGGTACATATCAGTAATAAAGGTACCGGTGCCATATTAGCACCGGGTTTCGGTACCCAACCCTACTGAACAGCTAACCAAAAAAGAGAGGGAAGCATTCGCAGTGTTGATAAATATACTGTTTACATCGGAGGAATAGAATAGAAGTAAATTCAATTGAATAAAAAAGTCAGAGACACAATTCTTATCTCCACTACATGCTAACATTTTGTGAATCTTCTGGGGAGTTTTTCTTGAAAATGACTCCCTCCCTTTTCTTGGCTGACTGTGTTCTTGGTCACAGCTGTAGTATTGAGTTGCGGCTGGAGAAGCCAGAAAAACAATGGAGATGGAAGGCTCAGACACAGACTTGCCTTTCTTCCTCCCCCTTATCAGGTTCCTGGCAGGGGCATTCCTTCACTAGTCCTACCCTTAATACAAACACGTCCACACGCTCACACACATGCCACACAAACACATCTACACACTAACACACAATCCACATAACACACTCACTAACACCCAAACCACTCAAACACACTCACACACACATATCCTTTCACTTCATAGGGCTCACTTACATTCTAATGCTGCATGGACAAATGATTAAAGGGGCCCAGTTAGGGTGCTTCTGTTCTGTAGCTAAGAGTGTGTGTGTGTGTGTGTGTGTGTGTGTGTGTGTGTGTGTGTGTGTGTGTGTGTGTGTGTGTGTGTGTGTGTGTGTGTGTGTGTGTGTGTGTGTGTGTGTGTAGTAGTAGTAGAGAACAGAGAGAGAATGCATTGATTCAGGAAGAGAGTGAACCTGGATACCAAGAAAGAGAGAGGCTAACCAAAGCCAGATGGCCAGAAAGGGAACAATATAACTCCACTGTAGAGCCTGTAGTGTGTGTGTGTTTGTGTGTGTGTGTGTGTGTGTGAACAGTGCAAGGGAAAATAGTATAAAATGTAAACAATATAGAGTGAGTGAATGATCTTTAGATGAGAAGGGAAGTGAATAATGTCCAAATGGGTTGTGTATCAATGTTTGTTTGTAGAAACTCTTATTTATAGGTAGGATATTGCTGAGAGCATGAAGGTGGTACTCTCTGGGTGATGTAGGTAGGAGGGCTGTAGATGTAGGGTTGGTCGTGGCTAGCATCTGGATGATGTAGGTAGGAGGGCTGTAGATGTAGGGTTGGCTAGCGTCTGGGTGATGTAGGTAGGAGGGCTGTAGATGTAGGGTTGGCTAGCGTCTGGGTGATGTAGGTAGGAGGGCTGTAGATGTAGGGTTGGCTAGCGTCTGGGTGATGTAGGTAGGAGGGCTGAAGATGTAGGGTTGGCTAGCGTCTGGGTGATGTAGGTAGGAGGGCTGAAGATGTAGGGTTGGTCCTACCGAGTCTGAGCTCACACAGGCGTAGCTGGGGATCAAGAGGAGGGTGCAGACGCCTTTTCTTCCTCCAGAAGCGTGCGGGGTAGGTGTACATCTGTCCTGCAGCCTGACCTGAACACACAAGCACAAACACACAGCGTACACACAGGCACACACACACACACACAAGAAGAACATTAACAACCATTGGGGAGAAGCCATGTGTCAAAACGTACACTGACATTCTTATAAAACATCTGTACATGTGTAGGCCTCCATTTCCGGATGTTTGATAGTACCTGTGATATTTCAGTGCTATGTTTATGGCATGGCTGTGTCTGTGTATATATTTTATATCTGGTCTCTGGACAAAGAAATGAGAGTCATTGGGTTGTATCCCGGCAGAATCTGTTTAGCATTCATCTTACATCTGGAACATCTGACCATATGTCCCACCTTGTCCCATGAAAGGCTGAGAGAGAGAGAGAGAGAGAGAGAGAGAGAGAGAGAGAGAGGAGAGAGAGGGAGAGAGGGAGAGAGAGAGAGAGAGAGGGAGGGAGACAGAGAGACAGAGAGAGAGAGAGAGAGAGAGAGAGAGAGAGAGAGAGAGAGAGAGAGAGAGAGAGAGAGAGAGAGAGAGAGAGAGAGAGAGAGGGATAAACCCAGAATATGTATATAATGAAACTGAGGTTTGCCCACAAAGTACAGGGTGTGGCCCCAGGGCTGAGCATGTGAGATGAAGTCTATTTGTGTTCAGCTCTTTATTGAGCATATTGTTCCCCTTGTCTGGGTGACCCAGATGTGCTGATTGCATGCATAGGTCTGTGTCTGTCTCAGACTCATTCCGAAAGACAAGAAGGGCATGTTTACAATAGAGGGGGTACAAAAAGGAGCACAGAGGCCGATTCAGTCGTCTGAATATCTGGAAAGAGTTGTTTCCTTATTCTGTTCTGTCTGTCCATCCATCATTTTACTGAAACACACAAACCTCATCTTTTTCATCCAGAAAAAAGCTTCTGGTTGCTTTTGACCATGCAAAAATGAATATGAATTAATTGTTCCCGCCTTCCTTCCTGTCTGCAATGCTGAACCCCCTCCAGCCTGTCCCCACTGCAGTACCACCTACCTGGCTGTCGGTGGCGCTGTTCCATCCAGATGTAGCAGTTGTTTTGGGCCACCCCTGTCTGAGAGTCCAGGAAGGGCATGCGGACACTTCGCTCGGCGCAGAGACGGGCATTGTAGCTGCGACAGTGCTCAATGGCCTCTCTGTAGAACTGGTCCCCCAGTCTGGGGAGAGAACAGACACATAAAAGACAGGATTAGCTTCATTTAACCGGGCTAGGTTAGCATTAGCATGACTGCTGGTGAACAGACACACAACAGACAGGATTAGCTTCCTTTAACCGGGCTAGGTTAGCATTAGCATGAGTACTGGTGATCTCCACTGAAGTTAGCTCACAAACGATATATTGGTTGTGCTTACAAGGACGTGGATTGATGACTTCTATGCTGCTGCTGAACCACATTCCCGTCAGCTGAATGCTAACGTTGTTTAAGTGTTTATTAGCATGCAGAGTTACACCCAGCATGTACGGTCTAACTGCATCAATCAGCAGAGGTCAGTCAGACGCTGGCTCAGTCCCAGTCCTCTGGTTACACAAACATACACTCAAACTATGAACGTACAGAAGTACATGCCACTGGGGACAGCTCATAAGTAGCTGGCATTTGACTGCAGATCAAGAGGTTTCATGGTTTGAAACCCCCCTTATCTAAAGTAAGTCACTTTAGATAAAAGTGTCTCCTGACTTAAGACAATTTGATGGAATGTTCTGCATATGAAAGAATGCTGTGTCAGCATTGTCACGTTTAGGAATCTAATGAGTAGTCAGTGTCCACAGTTCCGTCCACATGCATGATCCCCCCTCACTGGGGACTGTGATAGCAGGGGGTCCTAAAGACTCTCTAGATGGGCCTCAGTGGATGACTGTCGGGGTGTCCCCTCCACTGCCTGATCAGAAGTGATGGGTCCTGCCCAGTGCTGATGATGAGACACAGAAATGTGAGGAATGCCTGCCTGGACAAAGACCAGAGCTCTCTGGCCACACTCTGCCCTACAAAGAGGTATACTGTTCACTGAGGGATGATGGAGAGAGGAGAGGAAAGGGGGCATGAGGGGAGGGAGGGAGGGAAGGGGTAAGTGAAGTAGCAGGGTTAGTAAAGAAAACGGACTGAGTAGAAAGATTGTTGACGCTGAATAGAGGACGACCTAAATGCTGTGGCAACATACACAATCTTGGCTTTCATGAAGGAGATGGTGAACAATGATTGTGAGTGTATGCTGACTTTGCTTATAAACCACAGGCATTGAACTGACCACAGAATCAAAGTTTATCAGCTGTGTTTTCTCACATGTGTTTATCCGGCTACCGGCACTGATCTGACATGGCATCCAGTGTGTTTCTGCAACAGACCACAATTACAGCACTGCAGTCTAGTCAAACTCTTCACTGGAGAACAACAGATCACTTCCCAATGGCTGAAATGGAGCAAGCTATTTAAAGGCATCATTACAATAATCAATCTCTCTTGAAATTCAAGAGAGTTTGTGGTCCACCAGTACTGGTCTCACGAATAACAATACAGCATGCAGTGTTACATGTTTCTCAGTCACCGACCTGCAGGAAGTACCGGCACCTATCTTTAATAGGACAGTACACTATCACTGGCATCATTAACAGTTACTGTAAGAGACCCAGGCAGGCAATAGGTAAGGTTCCGTAGCGACCTGCTAAATGTCGCAAAAGAATTCAGTGGAGAAGGGATAATACGGGTATTTGTTTGAAGAGTACATAAGATGTCACAACATCATGTTGATAAGAGCATATCAGAGAATATCATCAACAGTCGGAGCTCAACCTCCATCACAGATGTCAGTGTTCCTGTTCTAGAGGAGTACTGGCTTGATGAGGGAAGATAAGCCGGAAGTAAACTCAACGAGACATTGTAATAAGGTGGTAACATGGTGTAGACTGGAGACTGGAGGTGCGTAGTGACAGAAGGAGTACGGGGTTTTGTAAAATATATATTTTTGTATGTTATATAATTATATCATCTCAACAGGTCACTTTCTTGTCCTTTAGCTTTTCTTTTCCACCTCCATATTGTTTTTCAACTACTCCCTTACTTTTCCTCTTACCGCCTACCTCTCCTTCCCTCCCTCCCTTCCATCGTCACCCCCTCCCCCTCCTTGTCATCCTATATTCCCTGCACATATCTGTCCCACTTCGACAATCATCCGTGTGTGGAATGCCCTAGGCTGCTTGATAAACTCTTACATAAGGATAGAGGAACAGAGCACATCAGAGCACAATCCACTGTGTGTGTGTGTGTGTGTGTGTGTGTGTGTGTGTGTGTGTGTGTGTGTGTGTGTGTGTGTGTGTGTGCGTGTGTGTAAACCAGGAAGAAAAACAGAAATGAAAGACAGAGAATGGGAGAGAGATTTTGAGTGCGCCATCACAACTAGTTGTCCTTATGTCTGAAGTATGTGACAGGGAAAGTACCCTGGAGTCCCTTTACCTCAAGCTGAGCACACAGTTGTTGCCATGCGTTACCATCCCATTAAGGTTGTGTGCCCCTGATGGCGTTGATGGGGTTATATAAGAAAAGCTTTTGCATGTTAGGGAACACTTTCCTCTCAGGGAACAGTTTCCTGGACACTGATGGAATCTGGTGTGTGTGCATGCGTGTGATTGTATGTGTGTGTGTTTGGGGGTTGTGTTGCAGATAGAGATTGGAGGAGATGAGAGGAGATTATAAGGTCATTTTGAGGGAGCTAGACATGACTGTCATGTCATCTGTTTCTGATGTCTGTTTCTGAATTTACAAACCTTGAATTTTTGGATCTGATTTTTATATATATATTGAAATAAAGGCAAAAATAAACTATAGGGCTCTCAAGTCTCATGCATTCAACGTGATAATTCCGTGATAACTAAAACCGTACCATCAAAATCTAAAATCCTTACTCGCATCCCTACTCCTGGTACAGTTAAAGCATTATTTTTCTTCACGAAAATGCCATCAAGATTCAAATGCTCTGCTCTTTTCAGACCTGGAATGCAGACACAGACACTGATTCAGTGATTGCTGAGAAGCCAGTGGAATGTTTTCATATAAACAGAGTTGAAATGTCCAAGACAGTCGGGCTAATTTTAGGCACCCCCATGCTCCTATAGGGGAGAGGAGAGAGTTAAACAGCAATACTTTATATCTGCCAAAGAGTCCACTTTATGTGTTTATCCTAACAAACCTCTCTCTCTCATACTTAGTCTCTCTCTCTCTTTCCTCTTTATTCATACATCCGCCTCTTTTATCTCTTTCTGTCTTGTCCCTGCATCATCCCCCCACCACACACACACACACACACACACTCACAGTACACTTCCCTTCTCTCTCCTCTTGAACGTGAAGGGCCCTCACAAGTCACAGGTGCCTATGAATAATGGACCAGAGGCTTTTCATTGGACGGGTTATGTTCTAATTGCATTCCATATGCATGACACTTTGCTAATAGCTTGCACTCACAATGAAGGGTTATAAATACATCATGAATATTCAGTTGTGTAGACCTACTGCCCCTGAGCCCGCTATTGAGAACAGACAGGAACAAAGGGTTCCAGTTAAATAACAGAAATTTATAGACTTTGGTCTATAAATCAGTGTATGTGTGTGTGTGTGAGAGTGTGTGTGTGCGTATCTTCTATTCACACACACCAGTCTATTTTCATTGGAATACATGAAAGGTGTGGAGGAAGACACTCCACAGGGATAAAAGTAAAGAACATCCATCAACACCTCCTGCATTTCAAACATCCATATCCTCCTCACCTTTCCCCTCTCCTCAGCCCTCCTCCCCTCATGTCCTCTCCTCACCCCTCCTCCCCTCATGTCCTCTCCTCACCCCTCCTCCCCCATGTCCTCTCCTCACCCCTCCTCCCCCATGTCCTCTCCTCACCCCTCCTCCCCTCATCCCCTCTCCTCACCCCTCCTCCCCTCACCCCCTCTCCTCACCCCTCCTCCCCTCACCCCTTCTCCTCACCCCTCCTCCCCTCACCCCCTCTCCTCACCCCTCCTCCCCTCATCCCTTCTCCTCACCCCTCACCCCCTCTCCTCACCCCTCCTCCCCTCATCCCTTCTCCTCACCCCTCCTCCCCTCACCCCCTCTCCTCACCCCTCCTCCCCTCATCCCTTCTCCCTCACCCCTCCTCCCCTCAACCTCCCTCCTCACCACTCCTCCCCTCCCCTGTCCTCTCCTCTATAGCAGCAACTGTACAGCTACAAGACCTGCCTCATGCCTTCAACACTGTCACAGCTTGCTGGCCTACAGGCTGTGAGGACATGCCTTCTATGAGCTCCTAAACCTAAACAAACACACGGTGATAACGAGCTGCTTGTGTAAACTGAGGATGAGAGGGAAGTAGGGCAAGTGTCAGCAGAACAAGTCAACGACTGACTTAAACCAAGTGAGTAAGAACACTTAGGCAGAGTCGTGTTGTGTCCTAATACACAGGAAGCTATAAGAGCAAACATCTATCACAGCCAACTGTGTGTGTGTGTGTGTATGTGTGTGTGTGTGTGTGTGCAAGTCTGTCTCAGCATTCTCAGCACACGCACATTGACGCACATCTACATCACATGCTTCTTACTGTAATCCCATTGACAATATGTATTAGCAATGGTTGTAAAGGTGAAAGAAAAGGGCACACACGACTGAGAAGAATAGAGGGACAAGGCTGTGAAGGGGAAAACCAAGGAGACCAGGCGTGCTGGACAGAGGCGTTTAAGCCAACAGGGTTCAGCAATGTGCTCCTTAACATCTGTGCCAGTTTAATATTACGACCTGGGTCAATCCAAAGACACAGGGAGAATGTTGCTCCTTTAACTTTAACGGAGTCAGATGGCTGAGCGGTTAGGGAGTCGGGCTAGTAATCTGAAGGTTGCCAGTTCGATTCCTGGCCGTGCCAAATGACGTTGTGTCCTTGGGCAAGGCACTTCACCCTACTTGCTTCGGGAATGTCCCTGTACTTACTGTAAGTCGCTCTGGATAAGAGTGTCTGCTAAATGACTAAATGTAAATGTAAAATGTAACTCTGTTTACAGAGTTCTCTCAAGGACAACATCAAACTCCATGATGGAGTCATGGCATCTACACGTCCAGCCGACGGGCTCTCACTGTTCAACAGGAACGAACCCAACAACTGCTGCTAATTCAGTTGGAGGTGGGGCCATTTTCCTGACTGGTGTTTACAACTCAGATCCTCAATTAGATTAACTGGTCAGATATCTATACACTCTCTCCCTCTTTCTCTCTCTTTGCAGTTCTGCTGTACACAGTATACAGTGTATATATATGTGTGTGTGTGTCTAGTAGGAAACTATAGTGAACAGAGCCAAACTGCGCTTAAAGCCCAGAAGAAGGGCTCAGTCAGATTAGTGTGGAAGTTATGATATCAGCCTTCTGCTGGAGACGCCCCACTGTCCTGCACAAAAACAGCCCGGCAGAGTAGCTTCGTCGTGGGTTGGGATAGGCTCTGAGGCCCCCTCCCTCCAGCTGGGGACAGGAGAGACGCAGGAGCAGAGGAGAGGGGAGGGGAAAGGGGAGTTTGGGGTGAGGACAAGTCTACATGAGGCTTTGTAGGCCGCAGGGAGGGAGGGAGAAAGAGGAGGAGGAGACTGAAGTTAGAGGAAGAGAGGCAGTATGGAGGACGGGGGGAGGAGAAAGGGAAGGAGGTTTTACGGACCAAGGTCATGTTCTCCCTGACCCTGACATCACCCCCCACCACCACCACCACCATACACACAGGCACACAGGAACAAGTAGAAAGGTAGAGTGAGTGAAATAGAGAGGAAAGTGTGTGGTAAATGATCACTCTAGCTTTGTGAGGACTGAGATAAAACTGAGAGATAGTTACAGATACGGTTGATGCAGGCTGGTGTACTAAATGTGTTTTTTTTCTTTCTTCTGGATTTCAAGACGGCACAGCGCGTGGGGGGGGGGGGGGGGGGGGCAAAAAAACTGTCCCTACACCATGTGCAATATATCTCTGTTCATACACATGTGCACATTCCTTTTCTCTCTTCCCCCTCACACTCCCAAACACACTGGTCGGCTCTCAGCCACAGATACATACGCCAGGTCCATGTGCAGCACAGGAAAAGGGATTGATCACTCCATGGAGTCTCCCTATAAAATTCTTCCTGGCCATTTGAAATTCCCAAAGCCTTGAAAAACATTCCTGGCCATTTCCCACAGCCCGGAAAAACAAAGCCCAGGGATTGCCCCCCGTGTTGGGAGTGCAGTGTGTGTGAACACTCACGGAGCACATCCTACCAGACAGACAATCCCCCTCACCATCACTCACTCACTCGCTCTCTCTCAGTCACGCAAATGGGGGATGGGGAGCAAGCTACCCACCCCACCCCCCCACCCCCAACACACACACCCCTTGTACAATCCACCTCTCTTTGCCCGCCCCCCAGATCTCAACCAGTAAAGCCATCTCTGCTATTCCCACCTGAACCCCTCATCTTTATTCAACACCAAACCTAAAAGAAAACACTGAGGCAACCACAACAAAGAAACAGTGCACATGTGATTGTAAACGGCGCTGTCTTATGTTATAGACATGTTACGATACAGCAGAACGTTTGATGCCATTACCCTTGCTGACATGCTGCCTGGTCTTACTTCAGAAGCAGGTCTGTACCTAAACAGATCCTGCAGAAATTAAATGTGAAGATAATGGGATAAACATGCATGAGCAGAGCAGAATATGCAGGGCCAGACAGTCTCTGATGACATCTGCTTTTGAGTTGTATTCACGTGAGACAAGCTGAGAGTAGGGCTATTACCCTGTCCTTACTTGCATGTAAATGACTCACCGCAAGAGTCCCTCTCGCCTGTACCAAACACAGTCAGAAACACAAAGGATTCACAGAGATGATTTCCCTTGTTCTCCCTTTTTGCCTATTGGGACCATAACCTACTTGGATGGGATGGGACAGTGTGTGTGTGTGTGTGCTAATGCTGCTCTTGCCCTGGTAACCCCCCTGTATGTGTCTGTTTATGCTGCCCTTGCCCTGATGACCCTCCCCCCCCCCCCCCCCCCCCCCCCAATAGATTTTCGGGGGTTTTGAAAACTAGGCGTCAGGGAGAGGAGGGGTAACAGGGGGATCCTGTAAGTAGCAGATGGGGCTCTTTCCTTCCCTCTCTCTCTCCTTCCCTCTCTCTCTCCTTCCCTCTCTCTTCTCTTTTTATCACTCCACTTCTCTGTGCATCTCTCAACAGATGGACCCAGGATGATGTTAGGACACCGCTAATCTCCAGATCTCAAAACTCCCCCTTTACACACACACATGCACGCATACTGTACAAATATACACACACAAACATCCTCCCCCCCTGCTTCCTTTAACAGAAATACAAACACATCTAAGTGCTTATGTTCCTGCATTTTTCTTTTTTTTTGCAAGACTTGCTAAGCAGATGCATGGAAGTGACTATCCCCTTCAGTGAAATTAAATGTTGCTAAATCATGCTGCGACCAAAGGAAGAAATAAAACTGATTCGGACACATCACCATGACAGAGGACTCCAGACAGTAATCTGTCTGAGTGTGTTTACAAGTGACCTTCCCTCACAGACACAGGCTCGGAATTCCCTGGTAGTTGCAATACAGACGAACAAAAATCACATTCCTTCTTCTAATACTCCTACCTTGAGGCTTTGGGAAGAGTGGCGAACATGAGAAGCAGGGTTGTTTTTTAGTCAAGACTGCAATTTAAACAGAGCACTTCATTTTATTATTTGGCTGTTTGCCAGAAGGCAACTTGGTTCCCCTGGTTCTCCAGACGTCTAGAGACCTACACAATGAGACCAGGATGTGAGGAGCTCAGCTCAACAGTCCTGTTAACAGGTATAACAGAACAAGCTGCCTGAATACAAATATGATACCTCATGGAGAAACCGAACCCAACTGGAACCACCGTTCAACAATAGTGACCAGATTTTGCGTCAGATGGTGATGGCACATTTAGTGTCTCCCTTTCTGTCTTCACGCAAAATAATCTACTTTTCTTTGAATGCGAGAACGTATCCTTTGAAGAGTAGGCCGATCATGCTGAATGTGACCTATGGCGGTAAACATCTAACACTTGATGCTTTCTCCCTAACATGATGCAGCTTCGAACACAGCACAGTACGTACGTGTAACTATGCGAAATGAACAGCACTCATGAGGCCAAAAGACAACATGTTGACATTGTCAAACTGAAAGTATATCAGTGAAAGCCAGGAATGCGGCTTGGATTTACGACCACTTCCACAATAGATTGGGTGATAGCGGGACAACCCTCGCTACATTCCAGGACGATTGACGAGGATAAATAATCCTACTGTCTAATGATGTCGTAGAGTAAAACTCATAGCGATCACAGCTGAGAATCCCCAGGCTTATCATGTTGTCAGCAGTAATTTGACATAAGTCAAAACGCAAGAGATAATTGCAAAGGTGTTCAACACTTCAAGATCTCTTGGAAAAAACTCAAATGTCTGACTTAAGTGATTAATTTGCAAGTGAACGCAAAGTAGAGATTGTAGACTACAGTAGGCGATTTAAATCGGTAAATTACATTTTCGGTTATGTGCCGATAGAAACAATGTGTGAAGCAGCTGTTTCTTACATGAGAACTGCTTTAAGTGTGTTGTTGATCTTTCAACAACAGCGTTTCCATGACCGACCTCACCAGATTGAACTACGCGCTAAATATGAAGGCTAATTCCACAATGAGATGTTTTCCAATACTTCACACATAACGCGCCTAATACTTCAAACTATACCCTGCAAAAACTTTTAAGTAGAACTTGCTTCACTATGTAAGCTACTAAAACCATATGCAGAATGAATTGCAGCGCAGAATGTGAGCATGAGAAAATAAATGTGTCCCGTAGCTTTGCGCATGATTGTGGGTGCTTGTTCTGAATAATTTGTTCAGACTAGGCTAATGAGCTCCAACATGATTTGAATTTACGAAAACTTGTAATTGTCACACTCCGTGTGAGATTGATAAAGAATACATAATAGCAAATTAATTCTCCATGTGTCTATAAAAATCACACAAAAAATATTTTCTATGTACGCATTCGTTGCATGCAATAAAAATAAAGAGCCTTGAAAATATTAATGCTAGAATTCCCAAATCTACTTACGAACTCAGAGGATTCTGAATGACAGTCGCCATTTTGCTGCTGGACTGTAACCCAATATTCCAAATCTCGGTGCAGTTTTGGACCACTATGAAAAAATTACCGATACGGTCCTAGGCGTCCCGCTGCTCAACCAATACAATGACAGTATACAGAAATCAGGCGTGGCTTAGGCAAGACCTGTCAAACCCCGTCAATGGCCATTCCGTTCTTATAAGTGGGCTTCTCAGAAGCTTTTATGCATTGGGTTTAGTCATGAAAAAAAACTAGTTTGTGTGGTGAGTGGTGGTGGTGAAGGCTAAATGAAGGGTATCCTTCTAAGTAGCCTTAAACGCTGAACATGTCAATAGATGGCTTCGGATGGGTTTACAATTTGTGCACTAGCCACATACCTATCCAAGCTGATGAAGCACAATGATAGCAATGTCCACTTCCATTTAGAAAATATGTAGTTTATTTATTTATTTTAATTTGGCAACAATGTCATTACAAGATAAGACTAGAAGAGAGAGGTAGCCTATTCAGAGACGTATGTTAAGGTTGACTGATGAAATAAGCAGCCAATCGTTAAGCTGCAAAATGGGGCAACGACAGACCAATGAGATGATGAAGGGCGGATTTATCACGTGGACGCGTTGGTAAAGGTATCGGAAACTTTGCTTGGCTAGCTACATCAAGCTAACAATGACCGTGACACATGCATACTGTATAATTTCATTTTATTTTAGATGAACATATAATAATCATAGGATACTCCTACAAGTCTGGAATATATTGTATGTAGATATTAACTGTGCAATGCTAAATGTTGACAGCAGTGTAGCTAGCCAGTTAGCCAACTTGCTACAAAGTAAACACCACAGCAGACGACTGACTATGTTGATGGTTTATCGAGGGAATCTTGTCTAAATATCGTTTGATAATACATCAGCAGAGATGAAGAAATGGAACTGGCGTGAGAAAGGCAGGGACCGCAGGCGAAACGGTCACCGTTCCGACTGGTACAGGGACAACAGACACCGAACCCAAGAACAAAGGTATTTGCTAGCTAGCTAATGTTAGCTGGGTGCATTACAATAAGAGGAAATACTTCAATCGAGGTGGACCCGTTGAACCTCCAACAACTCGGTTAAGACTGTAAACGTCCCGGTAGTTCTGTGGTTGATTGTATGATGACACTGTTGAGAATGTTATTTTAAGTCGTATCCCTCTGTAGGCATAGCAGTAGTGACGCAGGTCCCTCTCACAGAGACCCTCCGAGCGATTCTCACGCTGATGGGTCATCCTCCTCTTCAGCTCCAGGTCAGCCCCGTACAGGCTGAGTTCCTTCTCAGACGCCATGCAAATAGACCTGCTTTGTTTAATTTCGTTCACATTAAGTTAATATCGATATTAGACTCTGCTACCTACCCAAGTGTCTAGTGAAATCAAACTCATCTTTTCCCCAAACCTTTCCAGAGCTGCCGGGGTTCTACTTCGACCAGGAGAAGAACAGGTACTTTCGCTTGTTGCCTGGACACAACAACTGCAACCCTCTAACCAGAGAGCTGCTGCAGGAGAGGGAGATGGAGAAGCAGAGATCTAGGATGCTCACGGAGGACGAGAAGCCCAGGAAGGTAGGTCGACTCTGGGTGTAAACATAGACTGCTGCTGGGATACCGCTGAATATGGGTGTTTCTGAACCGTCTTCCTCTCCGTTCAGAAAGCACCAAGGTCAGGCCTCAACTCTGCGTTGCTGTTGCAGAAAAGACACCTGGGGTTGCTACCTGGAAGCTCCTATTGTAGGTACTGTATCAAATGAAAACACACACACGTTCCGATTCTGAAGACTGAAACGCAAATAACAAGTGTTTTCTTTTTGTGTGTGTGTGTTTTCAGGTTGATCCATGAGGTGAAGGTGAGTGGGATGAGGCGTCACAGGCTGGAGGTCCAGAGCTCAGACACCAACAGCCCCAACACGGACAACTTCAGACTCATAGTGGTGAGACACCTACACTAGAGGAGACACACATTTACATTTAGTCATTTAGCAGACGCTCTTATCCAGAGCGACTTACAGTAAGTACAGGGACATTCTCCCCGAGGCAAGTAGGGTGAAGTGCCTTGCCCAGGGACACAACTTCATTTTGCACGGCCGGAATCGAACCAGCAACCTTCTGATTGGTAGCCCGATTCCCTAACAGCTCAGCCATCTGACACCCCACACAGACTCACACACACACACGTACAGACACACACGCACACACTGCTCTGCTCAGTTTCCACTGGCTGTGTCGTCTTGTCTGCTCAGGGGGACTCGGCGTGTGAGCGGGTGTTCACGGTCAACGACGTGTCCCACGGAGGCTGCAAGTACGGCATCATGAACTTCCAGAGCTGCAACCGTGGCTCTCTGTCTGTGGAGATGTGTGACAACCTGTACTTCACCAACCGCAAGGTGGGACCGGTATCATACTGTTGCTATGTAATTGCTCATGTATACCTGGGATCCAGCTGGGCATTGCTAGGTTATTATTGCTAAGTAATATGTCATTGGCACTCATTGTGCACCACACTTAATAACGTATACTTTTGTTGTTGTCTGTGTTTCAGGTGAACTCCATCTGCTGGGCATCTGTCACCCACTCAGACTCGCATGTCCTGTATCCTTAATGAAGCAGTCCTCTCGGTAGGCTTTCTTATTTCCATGTTCATCCCTGTAAGGACTCTTGTGGTGGTGGTGTTCCTTGACTGGACTCGTCAGGCTGTGTCTGGTGGGTATGGCGGAGACCCCTGGCTGTGTCAGCCTGCTACCTGCGTCTCTCTTCAGCAACTCCAACCCAGGTAAGACTACAGTTCCCATAGTGCGTCTGTCTGTGGTTGTGTCAAGTCATCCTCTCACCCTTTAAGAGTTTAAAAGAGCCTGTTAAAAATGTATCTTCCGGTTTCTCCCCCTTTCTTCCTCTTCTCCGCCTGCTCCCTCATCCCTTCCTCCTCCTCCTCAGACCAGCCAGGGATGCTGTGCAGCTTTAAGATCTCCACAGCCTGGTCCTGTGCCTGGTGTCTCAATCCCCAGGCAGACAAGACCTTCAGCACAGGTCAGCTACGCACCCCCTCCCCTCACACACACACACACACACACACGTGCACGCACAGACACGCAATACACAAAGCATTCTATCCTACACCCCCCCCCCCACCCTGTGTAAGTCTTGTGTAGTCAGAAGCCAGCCTGGCCTGGAAAGTGATGACACTGTGACATGCTGTGGCAGGCCTCTCTCGTCGTGTCATCGTGACGGACGCCGTGACGGGCCGGAGACAGACATATGGCATCGGCAGTGATGTGCTGGCTCAGCAGTTCGCTCTCAGGGTGAGTCCAAATATATCTGAAAATAAGACCCAACTCCTAGACTGTACATGTCAGAAACTGTTGATGGAGAAACGTTCTGTCTCTTCAGGAACGGTGTGATTATTCAGTTGGGCTCTGGGTTTAGAAGTGTTAAGCAATCTGCAGATTAGAAAGATGACCGAAACACACTTGACATGAATAATTGACCACGTCATACACACAGTGTCGGTAACAAAGTCAATTTCCCTACCCCACTGTACTTCCCTCCCCGCCAGGCCCCGGTGCTGTTTAACGGCTGCCGCTCCGGGGAGATCTTCAGCATCGACCTGCGCCAGCGCGGCCGGCGGGACCACAGCTGGAAGGCCAGCCGCTTCCACCAGGACTCAGCCATCACCTCCGTACGCCTGCTGCAGGATGAGAACTACCTGCTGGCTGCAGACATGCTGGGCCAGGTCAGCCTGGCCACGCACCTACCACACCCCCTCTAGGACCGACCCTGGACCCTTAGTACCAAGCCTAGACCCTGTCTTTGTACCAACCCTCGACCAACCCTGGACCCTTACTACCAATATCATTTACAGGACTTTTGATTCTTTACATTTGATTCATTTAGCTGATGCCTTTATCCAAAGTAGACCTTAGCAACCATCACAACATATTGACTGTGTGGTCTCTCCCCTTTGTGGTCTCTCCCCTGTGTGGTCTCTCCCCTGTGTGGTCTCTCCCCTTTGTGGTCTCTCCCCTGTGTGGTCTCTCCCCTTTGTGGTCTCTCCCCTGTGTGGTCTCTCCCCTGTGTGGTCTCTCCCCTGTGTGGTCTCTCCCCTGTGTTCAGATCAAGATGTGGGACGTTCGTGTGAGCCGGCCGGTGCAGCAGTATAAGGGTCATCATAACCAACACGCCTACCTGCCCCTCCACGTCAACGAGCCTGAGGGGCTGCTGCTGGCAGGTAGGAACACACACACACTTCCGATTGTCTTACAAACATACTCACAGTCCCCTATTCTTTTTAATGTACTCGTCTGTCTTTCTCTGTCACGAACACATACTACTAGGACCAACACTGTACACATGGTTTGTGAGCTCTCACCTGTCTATCTCTCTCTCTCTCTCTCTCTCTCTCTCTCTCTCTCTCTCTCTCTCGTGTGCTCTCTCTCTCTCTCTCGTGTGCTCTCTCTCTCTCTCGTGTGCTCTCTCTCTCTCTCTCTCTCGTGTGCTCTCTCTCTCTCGTGTGCTCTCTCTCTCTCTCTCGTGTGCTCTCTCTCTCTCTCTCGTGTGCTCTCTCTCGCTCTCTCTCTCGTGTGCTCTCTCTCTCTCGTGTGCTCTCTCTCTCTCTCTCGTGTGCTCTCTCTCTCTCTCTCGTGTGCTCTCTCTCTCTCTCTCTCTCGTGTGCTCTCTCTCTCGTGTTCTCTCTCTCGCTCTCTCTCTCTCTCGTGTGCTCTCTCTCTCTCGTGTGCTCTCTCTCTCTCGTGTGCTCTCTCTCTCGTGTGCTCTCTCTCTCTCTCGTGTGCTCTCTCTCTCGTGTGCTCTCTCTCTCTCTCGTGTGCTCTCTCTCTCTCTCGTGTGCTCTCTCTCTCTCTCGTGTGCTCTCTCTCTCTCTCTCGTTTGCTCTCTCTCTCTCTCTCGTGTTCTCTCTCTCGCTCTCTCTCTCTCTCGTGTTCTCTCTCTCTCGCTCTCTCTCTCTCTCGTGTTCTCTCGCTCTCTCTCTCTCTCGTGTACTCTCTCTCTCTCTCTCGTCAGTGGGTCAGGACTGCTACACTCGTGTGTGGAGCCTGGGGGACGGCCAGCTGTTACGGACCATCCCGTCCCCCCACCTGGCGGGGAAGGACCTGATCCCCAGCGTGGTGTTCTCCTCCCAGCTGGGGGGCCGCAGGGGCCTCCCCGGCCTCCTCATGGCCGTCAGACACGACCTCTACTACTTCCCCTACAACAGCGACTACCAGGAGGGGGGCGAGGGACGGGGCGAGGGACGGGGCGAGGGACGGGCCTCCGTGGTTGCAGAGGCTGTCTGTTAGAACCGGGGGCCCTGGTCTGGGACAGGCCGCTCGCTGTCTTCTCTGAGAGATTCAATGAGGAACATGGGTTTAACGGAACGGGTCTAATTTAGACGTAGATGTACTCTCCATTCGGGTCTGCCCTTGCTGTGATTATGGTTGGACAAGACTGGGACAAGACTGGCTGCCAGAAGGCTTATCCCTACTCTGGTGGCTGTGGCCTGGGTGGAGGCCTGGCCACTGGGCGCTGTAGGCACAAAACTGTGGTGGAACAAAGCTAGCTGATTCCCTGTCAGGGCTCTCAGCGGTGGGTGAAGCCAGATCGCTAGCCTGCTGAAACACTTCCTCTCAAAGTGCAATTGATGATGTGGTCCCTTTGAGTTGATTTTCTGAAATTTTCTTCTGCGAGGAGCCGTTTTTGTACATAACTTTATGAATGGATTCAATAATGATTCTAAAGTGTTTATGATAGACAGACAGTACATTTTATATGATGTCATTGTCGTTTTTTGAAATGAATAAAACCTCCCTGAATGAGGAGGAATTTTTAAAAACCATTCAGAGTATTCTGCTTTCATACATACACACACACCTTGTACAGCTTCTCCAGTTTATTACATGAGCATACAGAGTACGATGATTGTAACGGTAATCAAATGTCTTCAATCTGATATCGGCGTTCTCTCCCTTCTCCTTAAAGCACCAGTCTCTCTCAAGTTACTACGGCAACACAGCACCGAACGTGTTGAGACCTCGCTACACCGTTCCAGTCAGTTACTTTACACATAAAAGCTTTATCTAACTGACGGTATATTAACCTGACTGTCTGAGATGATACTGTCATGATTATTCGCAGTTTATGATATACTTCAACGTGGATGAGTAAGGTAGAGGGTCCAGCCCTTTAGTGCTTTTGTCCTGCCTCTACTGTGTTCCAGCTATCTCCGCTACAGTCCAATAACATACACCAGTGGTAGTATAACATCTTAAAAACAATTTGACATTTAAAAAAAACTCACAAATTTCCCATTATAGTACTTTTGTTTCTCCCTCAATATATTTATGTATTATATACGAATATGCAATAACATTAAATTGACAAGCAGCAACAAAAGGCTACTCGATCATTCTTTAAACCCATTTGAATGAAAGTAAACAGGTAGGCTAGCTGCTAAGCGTAGTGTGGAATGCATGAGCGCTCCGCAGACCGGGTGCTGTCTCTCGTCCAGCCAGGCACAGCCACAAGAGGCTGCTGTTGCTCCCAGCGTGATCGTCCCCTCCTGCGGCGGGCGCTCTGACTACTGCCATGTTAGTAGATTGTCAGGGGAATTCAGTTTTTCTGTGTATCGACACAAACAGATTTGATAGGGCCGCAGGGAACATTGTGTCTGATCTCGTTTTTTGAATCTCCATTTTCTCTGTCTCTCACCATCGTAATGTGTTTGTGTAGCAGACGCTAAGATGAATGAAGGCAAGTGATGAAAGGGGGCAGGGGCTTAAAAGAGAAGTGTCCCTACACTCCTTCTGAGGTGACTGGTAGTCTAGTCTGGGGCCAAACACAGGGGTCTTCCCTCTGGACTGGGAGTCTGGGGCCAAACACAGGGGTCTTCCCTCTGGACTGGGAGTCTGGGGCCAAACACAGGGGTCTTCCCTCTGGACTGGGAGTCTGGGGCCAAACACAGGGGTCTTCCCTCTGGACTGGGAGTCTGGGGCCAAACACAGGGGTCTTCCCTCTGGACTGGGAGTCTGGGGCCAAACACAGGGGTCTTCCCTCTGGACTGGGAGTCTGGGGCCAAACACAGGGGTCTTCCCTCTGGACTGGGAGTCTGGGGCCAAACACAGGGGTCTTCCCTCTGGACTGGGAGTCTGGGGCCAAACACAGGGGTCTTCCCTCTGGACTGGGAGTCTGGGGCCAAACACAGGGGTCTTCCCTCTGGACTGGGAGTCTGGGGCCAAACACAGGGGTCTTCCCTCTGGACTGGGAGTCTGGGGCCAAACACAGGGGTCTTCCCTCTGGACTGGGAGTCTGGGGCCAAACACAGGGGTCTTCCCTCTGGACTGGGAGTCTGGGGCCAAACACAGGGGTCTTCCCTCTGGACTGGGAGTCTGGGGCCAAACAAGCTCCTCCTCCCCTCAGCCCAGCAGCCATACCTTGTCATCCCATCTCCTTCTGTGTGAAAAGGATACGATAGTGTATATGTGAGAAGTCGCCTTTCGCTAAAGAGGTCACATCTGCCTCCAAAGGCCTGAACAAAGAGAACCAGATTGGTGGTGAGTTAACATCTGACAGTGTCAGCAGTTAGAGGCAACTTCCATCTAATCTTACTGGCTTACACAGGCCCACAAAACAGAGAAGGGGGAGGGGGGGAGAGTGGGGGGGTGGGGGTTCCAGGTGTCCATGGTGTCGTGAGGACTGTTCTTTGCTGCGTTCCTCTTCCTGCTAGAGCTCCGCAGGTTTCTGGAAGCATGCGTGGCAGACACGCACAGGGTGGTCCCAGCCCCTGGAGGGCACGGCGCGGCGCTCGGGGGAGCAGTCGTCGCACACGCCCTGGCCGCACGCGCGGCAGTGGTGGATGGATAGGCGGGCGGAGAAGTTACGCTGGCACTCGCAGCAGCAGCGGATGTCCTGGTCCGGGACCCAGTACGCGGGCCGCGCTGCATCCTTCACCAGGCCTGGGGGGGGTCACAGTTCAAAGGGCACAACGTCAGGAAGTGACACAATGTCTCTGCAGATAGACCGGGTGTTGGAGGGAGCTTGCGGTGCTGTTGGCAGGTGGGGTTGTGAGGAGACTCACCTAGGGGGATGTCTATAGCTGTGACCACTGCTCCCAGGGTGTTCTGAACCGCCTCCCCAACCCTCCTGGCTATCAGCGTACCCCCCTCCTCCTCCAACGCAGCGTCCAGCAGCTCTGCACACACACACAAGCAGAAACACAAGGATCAAAAGGCTGCCTCAAAGTATTGGTTATTGATATTCAAGTTGGAGGAAAAAGTATGTGATAGAAAGGTAAAAAAGATCTATCCACTGTTATATTGGTCCTGACTGTCCTGAGGTTAAACAGAAAAATCCCATATGTAGACTTGACCAACTGTCATTACATTTCATTCCCATAGCAAGACGCTTTTACTAAAAGACATACACTGAAATATTTCATATAGTACGTACAGCTTCCTAGCAGTAATGTAGGTTCTGATAATCAATAACAAGAAAAGCCCACGTATAACAGTCTTTGGTGCCACGGGCTGCTCTGTGTTCCAACCAGACGCTGCAACAGTAACCAAGATCTCAGCGACAACATCAGGACTCCAGACAGGCCGGTGAGGAACATCCTACCTGTGGGGATGCCTCTGTTGTGGAAGCAGGCCTCACAGACCCTGACGGGGGCCAGGCCCCAGCCCCTCTCCGGGACAGGACGGGTCTTGGACGAGCAGCCGTCACAGAAGCCCTCCCCACACGCACGACAGTGGTGCTTGTTGTCATTCTCCTGGAACACCTCCCCGCACATGTGGCATTTCTACACACACATGAACACACAAACTTTGTAAATATATTTCTATGGGACAAATAAGGTTAATTCCAACAGAAAGAAAGTGGAAATGTAAAGAAAATCAGAGGAGATATAAATGTTGTTTTCCTTCACTCATCTTCAATGGCATCAGTGTTTGGTGTACAGGGTGTGTGTGTGTGTGTGTGTGTGTGTGTGTGTGTGTGTGTGTGTGTGTGTGTGTGTGTGTGTGTGTGTGTGTGTGTGTGGACCCTGACCTGGATGAGGGAGTTGGGCTTCCAGTAGGCCGGAGCGATCTGGTCAGTGAGCCAGGAGGTGACAGCCTTGGCAGGCTTGACGCTCAGCTCAGACACAGACTGGGAGATGTAGCTGACCCCGTCCAGCAACCTCTGGGCTGCATTATTGTTGTCTTTCAGGAACCCGTCAGACTGGGAGAGAGGGGGGGGGGGTGAGAGAGAGAGAGAGAGAGAGAGAGAGAGAGAGAGAGAGAGAGAGAGAGAGAGAGAGAGAGAAAGAGAGAGAGAGAGAGAGAGATAAGAAGAATACAGTACACATGATGATGACATTGTTGGTTTAGGTGCAGGTCTATGGCCGTATGTGAAGCCCTCTGTGACATTATAAATAAAAATGTATTTGGTGATCTGGTGTCAGAACCCTACTGAGCTATAGATGCAGCACTTCACTGTACTGGTCATACTGACCTCATGTATTCATTTAGCAGATGCTAATAACACCATGACTTTGTCTGGGCCCTTTAGCTGCCAGATGTACTCTTAGAGGCAAAGAGGGCAGGATCTCTGGGATCTTACCCCGGGCCATATGTGCTGGATCTCAGTCCTGACCACCGTGTCCACTGGGTCCTGGTTACCATACCAGTACTGTCTGCTTCTGAAGATCACCCCACAGTTCGGACACTCGATCACATACCTGTTGAATAAAGCATGCAGTCAGTTTTACTTTTAAGGAGGGAAAACGTTGTCATTCACGTCACTTCATAAAAGGGGATGTTTGCTTTCTAATGTTTGCTTTCTCACGTTGAGAATGGGAAAATCCGTTCTTAGTCCTTACCCAGACCAGGCGTAGATGGCCAGACCAAACCAAGGGGAGTCAGAGGAAGCTGTCGTCTTGGGAACCACGATCACCTCCTTCCCTCCCTCGTAGCAGGCCTGACAAGTCGAGCACAGAGATTCTGATTGGTGGCAGGTTAATGCACTGCAAAAATGCCTTATCAAATTTAAGTGCAAAATATTAGTTATGAGCTTGCTGATCCTTAAAACAAGTACATTTGCCTGCCAGTGCAATAAATACATTTCACTTGATTCAATTTCTTAAGTGACTAGATAAGCCATTTATACTCTAAATGTATCTAGATTTTAAATTAAAAAAACAAGATTATCACACTCAGATGTATCACATTCAGTTTTTGCCGTGTGTGTGCGTGTGTGTTGGTGAGGGTCTGATCCTACCTTGCAGGTGTAAATGCGATTATCATACTGTGCAGAGTAACGGCAGCGATGTTTGGCCTCATGATCCACGTCTTCCTTCAGGTGGTTCATGCTGTTCTTACAGGCAGACCTGACACACAGGGAGACACACAGGCACACTGACCAACCTGCCAGAGGGCTAGACAGCCAAAAGATCCAACCACAAGGGAGGGGTATAGCTCAGTGGTAGAACATTTTAGTGCAGTTGCAGGTTCAAATCAAATAATGACTACTTTTTTAAGAGTGAGAGGGGGGGGGGGGCAGCAAGATAGACACTCACCCACAGCTGAGGCAAAGGCTAGAGCAGGTGAAGTATTCATCTGGGAAGAAGGAGTTGCTGACCAGGTGCTCGTCTGGGATATCCCCACTGAAGCGTTCACTCAGCGCCTGACAAAGATAAGACAGGGTGAACCATCAACACTCGCAATAACAAATCAACTGTATTTTCATAATATATTCTCCAATCACCAAATCCTTTCACACACACACATGCACCAACACACACACACACACACAGAGAGAGAGGCCTACCTGCAGGGCCTTGTATATGACGCTAGCAGAGCGCGGGGAGCGGGTGGTGTTGTTGTCCAGCTGTTGCTCCAGACTCCGGAGCAGGCCGCTGAAGTCTGTAGGAGGGTTGTAGGTTCGAGTCCCACGGTATTGGATGGAACTAAAGGCTTCTGGGAAGAGACCCAGCTTCCTGAAACGCTCCTGGAGTAGACGCTCGGCCGACTCGGACGGCTTGTCTGGAGGGAGGGAGGGAGGGAGTATGGGTATGAATGACTAATAAAGTAGAAATAATACAAAGGAGGATAAGACCGGAGCCAATCACTACAGCGAATATAGCAAACACACTATCAGAATGTTATCATGTTTAGACAGCATGACGTAACACAGGTTTTGTGTGGTCTCAAACTGAGAGGCATTTTCAGAGGACAATCTTCCTTAGGCAGTATTTAATAAAGCAGCCCTGTGGGTCTTGCTTCAGAGTGTGTGGTACCTGAGCCCAGTAGCTTGGTGTGAACAGTCTCGTGGAAGATGATGACTGCGGGCCCGAGGGTGGACAGAGGGACGTCCAGTCCACAGCGGGCCGTGGTGGCCTTCAGCTCCCTGGTGAAGTGCTTCAGGTAGGCGTCCGAAGCGTCGCCAAGGAACTTGAAGAGGTCGTCATGGAGACGGTCGGCGTGGGTACGGTAGATGACCAGGTCGGAGATGGCCAGGACTTTGAGGAGCAGGCGGGTACGCTGGCCCTGGTTGCTTCCTGTTGACCGATTACAAGGAACACTCGAAAGTCATCTCACCCTGATATCTCCTGTAACACAGTGTCTACAAGTTAACATGGCTCCTCCATCTGTGTTCCTTACCTGATCCCAGCAGCCCTTCTGTGTCAATGACCACAACCCTGTGGATGGGATCCATGGCTGACCACACCCCCACCGTGCAAGACTCCTGGGTTGGGGAGGTCTTGAACACCTCCCTGCCCAGGAAGAAGGTATGGTTAAGGGTATGGGACTTCCCTTCTCCAGTGTTCCCAAAGATGGAGACCACCTTTAGGAGCTCATCCGGCATGCATCCCAGTCTGCTCACAAAGTCTTCCTCATCGTTCAGCTGGAGGAAGAGAGCAGGAAGTATTCATGATTCTGAAATGGCTGCCCTGAATCATCACTGTGAACCGGGCCTCCAGCAATGATCCTGTCCCTCCGCCGCTTACCTGCATCTCCTCCTTCTCATCAACCAGGAGGAAGCTGCACACCTTCTCCAGTTTGGCCTTCAGGGCCTCCATCTCTCCATCCTCAGCTGTCAGACTCCTGTCCTGGGCCGTGTTGACCGGAGGGTATGGGGTGAGACGGTGCTTCCTCTTGTTCACTCCGCTGTGGGTGCGTTTCTGGCAGTCCAGACACAGGTTGATCTTACAGCCCTGGCAGCGAACCACTGCTCGAAGCCGGCCACCGTTCACCACCAGGCCCCCGTCCCCCTTGCAGGAGTCACAAAAGGGGACGTGGCCCGGGGCGATGCGGACCCTGTCGTGGTTCTTCATGCGCTCCTGTCGATGGAGTTCCAGCTCGCAGCGGACGCACTGCAGGCTGCCGCACTCGTCGCACTCGAACGCGGCCTCATCGGAGCCGCCGCAGGCGTAGCTCTCCTGACAAACCAGGATGCCGTTGATGTCCTTTTCTAGAGGTGGACCTTGCCCGCTCATCTCCAGTCTAGCTCAGAAAGCTCTATTGCAATTATAACCCTGCTTGAATTGTTGCTGTGAGATGTTCTAAAAATAAAAAATAAAAAGCACACAGATTGCAAAATCGATTTGTTTTTTAACTAGGAATAAAACCGTTGATAAATCCTCTTAGTTGGACAACCAACTGAATTTGGATTCCCTAACCTAATTCCCTTTATGCCCTTCAAACACTCACTCAACTTATTGTCAAAAATGAAGGACTGGCTTGAAGCTAAGATTAAATATGGATTTATGAACTGAGAAAGGCATGCTAGCTCGATGCTACTCTGCTTATTTAACGATAAAGCAAAGGTAGGTAGCTAAAAAAGATAATGTATTACTGGCAAGAGGAGTGAAGAGTTTCGCAATTGTTTACCAACAATATCAAACACTAGTCACTATTGCTTAATCACTAGTATCACATCACTCTAAAATTAGATCTAAGTGGGTCTGTGAAAATCCTGCAGTAGAACATAAGACGATGCGGTGACTAGCTCTAGCTATTCCATTACCACAACACACATAAAATGTACATTTAATAAGATTCAACTCAACAGCAACCTTCATGTAGCAACAACCATTGACCTAGCTTATTGGTAGCAGGTTAGCTTGCTAGTTAGTTAGCCAGTTGTACAGACACAACACATCGTCCCTCTTTCCTAACCCAACATGTTGCTACAGTAGACGAATAGATGTCAACCTTTTAATGGATTCATAAAGCTTTAAAATAGTACTGTTTGGAAAAATAAAGACGCCGTTATTTTGATGGCTGTAATGTATAATTTCGGTACCCGACAGCTGGATCTTTTTGGATGTTGTTTCCAGTTTACATCAGCTGATCGGCTTGTTTTCATCCAAGGTCTAGGAGGTCAAAGGTAGCCACACGGTGTTCTGGGAAATGTAGTATTATCAGTCGTAGTAGTAACGTTGCATGAAAGACTATAGAATAATTCTACAAATACACACATTTTAAAATTATGTATTTATTAGTATGAGTATGCTTCTTGATTTTTCAGGGACACTTTTTAGATTAATAAAATCAACGTCCGTAAAGAAAAAATTAATGTGACTTCATTCCACACAATGCACTGTACATTTATAAATTTCCGAAAGAAGGTCAACCAGCTTTTCTAATTTATTCTGCCCTAGTTTGAGTCACGGAATATCAATATTTTGGTCAATATTTTTTATTCCAGCGTAAGCGAATACTTCAGTAAGATGCTAGCTGGTTAGAGCTACAACTGTTGTGAGCTTGTCTTGTAGCTTTACTTGCAAGTTGGAGCTCGAGCTAGCCAGCGTGCACACACGCCAAACCTGACATCCCGAACTAGCTAGTTAGCGATAGTGTATTGTGAACCCCTAAAATTTCAATATGGAAGAAGAGGTTTTCAGCGACATCGATGGGAAAATCATATCTCTTGACTGCCAAAGCCACTCAAGCTTTTGTAGGGAATTCACAATCAGCGCGGCCAAAGTGTCCATAGGCAAAATAATGGTGTACACCTGCGCCGTGTGGCTCTTTGCTTACGCCGTTTTTTTCTTCACAGAGGTAAGGTTTGATTACCGAATTGTATTAGACTTTCATCTGTGCATTCACAAATATGTGGCATTAAGGGAGAAGGACTCGAACTGAACCATCCAGTGCCGCTTGGTTTGCAGACGCAACGAATCTAGTTATTTCAGGGGTCGTATTGCGTTTTGGATTTAGTTTAGTATTTAACTAGATAGATCTATTGCCGTCACCAATGTAACTTTTTTCATCTTCTTGTCATTCCAGAATACTGCTGTTTTGTCCAGTGCCATAGTGGTCACACTAGTTGGAATGATGGTTCACATCCATTTTGTGAAAATTGACCACGAGACCTTACTCATCATCGGCTCCTTGGGTGTCCAAGTGTCTTCCAGCTATGCTTCTGGCCGAGAGAGCACCACCTTCATAGAGATGAGCAAAATCAAAGACATAGTTATCAATGAAGCAGTTCACATGGTACGGTGAAGCTAGCCAACTCTAGTAATTCAAGTATAATTATCTTAATTAACTCATGGCCAGATGACATCAGCAGCTCCATTAACCTTTAAGAATGACTGGATAAGTGTCTTTTGATCATCTTTTGTTTCAGCAAAGCATCATCTATTACCTGTGCATCCTTCTCAAGGATTCCTCCAACCCTGAAGCTGTCTCTAGTGTGGTGCCATTGTTTCAGGTGAGCTTTGCATTTACATCTAGTCATTTAGCAGACACTCTTATCCAGAGTGACTTACCGTAAGTACAGGGACATTCCCCCCGAGGCAAGTAGGGTGAAGTGCCTTGCCCAAGGACACAACGTCATTTTGCGCTGCCAGGAATCGAACCTTCAGATTACTAGCCCGACTCCCTAACCACTCAGCCACCTGACTTTGCAGAGGACTACTGAACCTGTTTTGATTGTTTTAAGGTCCTGTTCTGGGGAGTCTTTGCCGTAAGACCACATAATTTCAGATTTCACTTTGGAATCTTGCTCCACATCTTAAATCCTGTTTTTAATGATACACTATTTTCTTCTAGAGTTCAAAGCCACGACTGAACTGCCTGGTGAAAGTATACAAGAGCTGTCAGGAGATTCTTGCCTGTCCTGATAGTCTTGACAACAAATCTGCTTAACTGCCATTGTTTCAAGTCATGCTACATATTTTAAATGTTTTTTTTCTTCCATGTTGCCATTTTCACTGCACAAAAAGAAATGCATTTGTTTATACAAGTTTGTTTTTAAATTTATGGATGACATTTTCCTTGAATGGGAATTATTTAAAACAATAGTTGTAACTTATTGCCAACATTCATTGTAGACTATGCCTATAAGAAGCTGTCCAATAAGATACATGCTGTAGACAATGACTGTCCAACTATAAACTATACTGCTATTTAAGGGCTTAGCCCGATTATTTTGCTAGGTCTTATTGTGTATAACATTTTGTACTCATTTAATACTGTATGGAAAGTGGATGATATTATTCATCCAAATCATTTAATGGATTTCACCATTTGAGATGAAGATTGTTTCATCCATCCCTATCCATTAATTTAATACATTTACATTTATTCATCTATAATGTAATAAACTGCTCTAAACCCTTATTTTCCTACGTTGTATATTTTATTGTCAGTAGAGGGCAGCACTAACAACTCTGAGAAAATCTCACAACTCTGAGCGGAGTTTTTCCTTTTGACCCACTAGTGAAATCTGTCTGTTCTTCTTCTTCATGTTTTTATTTTGTTATGCCTTCAAATGGTCAACTGAGCATCCCTGACTAACATTATTTGGGGTCCAAAGCAACCTTTTGGTGCTCCAGTTTAAATCCTCTCAGATTTAACTATTTGGGATGGATTTCTACGTAGTGGGGAAAATACTAGTTAATTGTCTAGGAAATTGGATATTTCTAATCAGGTCTGACAGTTAAGTAGGACATCAGATAACGTTTTTGAATCAGTAAGGTTTACTTGAGGTATAGCTGAAATAATACCCATTGGAATATCACAATTATTAATGCATTTAGGACATTTTTATCCAAAGCAATATACATGGGAGGATTTGAACCGTCACCTTCCTGATCTGCAGTCAAATGTTTAAACTGAGCTATACACTACCAAAAGCACTACTGACGCTCACTTTTGAAGGTTTAGTTTAACACCAGAAACTACTGAGAAGTTGAGAGCTATAGAGCTTTAAAACATCAGTAGACCCAATACTTTTGTGGTCGTGTTTTCAATTATTGTTTGCACATGATGATGCTTCAATATTGCATAACATACTTTTCGTGATGAGGACAAAGGCCTTAGAGATGTTCAATGAACATGGAGTTATATATTAATATCAATGATATTGCACAATATTGTCCTACGTAGCTAATAATTTAGAAAGGTCTGGAGTCATTTAACAATGCTTTCTGTGACAGTTGAGTGAATCACTTTCAGTCTCGCACGTCTTATTATTTAACCACCCTTGAAATAACCCTCGATTTATTGCTTCCTCGAAGTCTGTTCATCTTCATAAGGCAAGGTGGTTATTCAGGTTTAGCTATCGCTTTAAAAGCTATGTTAGCATAGCTCTACTCTTTATGGGGGTTATATATATATGCAGGTTAGCTCTCAGTTTAAGGGCATCTCCTCAGCGACAAATCTGACAACAAAACGGCATAAAGAACTCATTGAGGGACGGGAACCAGTTCAACCTCAGTTTAAAGTTCAGGAAACTGGTTCATCTCTAAATAGGAACTGTTGGGCTTTTCCCTCCTTCCTGACAGCCATTTGTGGGCCCTTCTCCCCGGCCACCAAAACAAGCAGTGGGGTGTGGTTTCAGAGGAACCCTTGTTTCCCTGCCCTCTTGATTGGATAATGGTCCTGACCAGAGGTGTGAAACAGTCAGGCACCAAGCCCAGAGGCGACAACCAGACCAGCGAGGGAGGGGAATGATGACCCCCCCACACCTCAGGGCCTCATAAAACCAAAGAGCATGGCCCGACCATAAATCAGTCCCAGCGGGGGGGGGGGGGGGGGGGGGGGGTCTGGACGGGGAAGAGCTTTCCCCCGGTAGGAGGTAGAGCAGCATGGTTAATTACCATAATCTCCCCCTGTAGCTGATTAGCAGGGCTCATATTACCCATAAAGTCACCTGACCGGGAGAACAGTGGAGTGTTGTCTTATCCACATGTTCTGTTGCTAATGATTGAATTATGTGAGTAAGGTGTTGGATACAGGAGAAGGAAAATCCTTAACCTTGTAACCTTGTTAGCAGGTTATTTGAAAACTTGATATTTTTGGATACTTTCATGGTATTGTGTTGGACTGATGGGTGGATGATGTTGTTGCAGTGTGAAAGCCTGAGGGTTGGGTTGAGGTGAGAGGGTTAGCACCCAGCCGAGCAGGGAGTTTCCTCCTACCCCCTGCTGCACACACACACACACAACCAACGGCATCCCCTCGCTTGCCCGTGTCAGATTCACAGGCCATGAGCTCAGCGCAGCAACACTGAGGTGGTGGCCATGTCTTACACACTCCACCTCCACTTTCCAAGGCTCAGGGGAAAGGTCACACAAAACTGTTTTGACAGTCAACAGAGTAGCTGTGGAATTGAGAGAGTACTGACGTTGTTGTCATGACGATGCAGTGCTAGTCTGTGTAATTGCAAAGATTTTAGGTGACATGGGAGGGAACTCAGAGGCAACTGCCCCATAACCCATCTCTCACCATGAACTATTATGTCCACAGACGGCTATTGAAGCGTGACACTGCATTGTTTGAAACGTGCCACCTCCTCCATGTTTTAATTTCCGCGTATTCTCTGCCTCTTTCTCTCTCATCCTCTCTCTCTTCCATCTGTCCTTTAGACACTTTACATTTCTTTCGATCTGTTTCTTTCATTTCCAGAGAGATCAACTTGTGGTGTGTAAAGCCTCTAGTCTCTTACCAACTTCTCTCTATCTCTCTCCCCTCCTTTCATCCCCTCTCTCACCCTCTCTCTCCTTCTCTCTCTCTCTCTCTCTCTCTGTCTCCTTCTATCTCTCTGTCACTCTCTCAGATAAACCAGTCACCTGAGCCCTGGGAATCCTGCCAATATTTTAACTTCCACTTTTGTAACGGATGCAGCTTTGTCCCTTGTTTTCTTTCTTAACGTTTGTTCTCAACTGTTTATATAAGTCCCTACCGCCTCCCCCCTGCCTCCCCCCTGTCTCCCCCCCGCCTCCCCCCTGTCTCCCCCCGCCTCCCCCCTGTCTCCCCCTGTCTCCCCTCGCCTCCCCCCTGCCTCCCCCCTTTTTGGGGGCCTGTGTGATGGGCTTTCTAGCTGGCTGGCAGTCTGAAACGTTAACCATCTGTCACACAACAGAACCCACAACATATCCTCACTATTCAAATGATGCAACTGCTGTCCATTGTCCCGCAACTGCGAGCAGGGTGTGTCCTTGTGTGGGGCTCAAGACATATAATGTGATCTACACTTGCTTGTAAGCTAATTTGTGAAGGCTTGAAATGTTGCCACACACTTCCCACATACTGTCAGACTGCTATGAAACATTGAGAATGGTCACTGTTTGCTCCTGTTCATCCGCTAATGTTTTAATTGACTCTTTTAGATTAACGTTTGACCATATTCTGTTTTGGCAGTGTAGTGAAGGAAATGGGCGGCCTATCATCAATGTCACTGCTGCAACACTATCCCTCCCCCCTCTAAGATTATTCAAACAGAACACCAAGATGGCCTTTGTCACAGTCTGGTTTTTACAGAATGATTCATTACTCGTCTGAAGAGAGATTTAGTCTCTATTTGTCCAGTGACTAGTGTCAGCTTCCTCCCTGGACAGGAAAGTCCTGTAGTAACCACTGTTCAGACATCATACTTGTCAGTGTTGATGTTAGTCAATAAGGATCTTATTTACCTATGGCTCTACCTAAGCCAGCCTTCTCCCAGGTGCTCCCTTTAAGCTGGTCCAGATACTTCTTGTTTTAGGACACGTCCCCCTGAGACCCAGCACCTCTTGTCTACTATAGTAAACTCTAGTTTTGGGCTCGTTTGGGCTTTGTGCTCTTTGTATTCATTTATTCTGTACAATTAGGAGGACATCCTGGGATTTCTAAACGACCTCAGGAAGAGCCATGTAATTCTACTTAGTTAACAATGTTATAAATGCCAAAATATATTATTTCAGAAAACTATGTTTTAGTGATTTTTCCTTTCCTGAACCTCTGTTTATTTTATATATCAGAATGTTTGTCCTTTAAAATGTGAAATTTTTCCTTTCCTGGGTCTCATAAGGATATGTGACAGCTGTCCCTCCTGAGTCAGTTGTGACCCTCCTTCACTGAATGCGGTGTCAATGTACAACCGCCACTGAGTGACAATGAACCCCTCCATCTACTGGCCACACCTCCGATGAAGTGATACGTGTTACCTGTCAGACCAGCTTTGCAGACTCTGTGGGTCTCTCTTGGTGGCGGATGAGAGTGAACCTGCCGAGCCAGTCTGTCTGGGGAGCACAGAGAAGCCTAAGTATTTCTCTTTGGCATGAGGCTTTCTTTTCTCTCGATCTCGATCTCGATCTCGATCTCGATCTCGATCTCTCTCTCTCTCTCTCTCTCCAAGTCAATTTAATCAAAGATGACCTTTTACAGACATTCTTCAAACTGCCCTGTTTTGAAAGTTTTTTTTTTCACATCACTTATGTCACATGACCTATATCACCTATTTTTCAACACTGTAATCATCCTTGTAAATGAGCCTTGAGAGAGCAGTGTGCAGACAAACAGCAAACTCACAATCATTTACTGGGTTGATGTCTTTACTCTCCCTTATGTCTCCCTATCATCTTCCACAAAGGAAGTTGTATCCTAAACCACTGTGAAGTTGGTCTAACTGGTCTTCTTTCTATTTGTAAAGCATCAGTCATGCTACATATATGCTGGATAAGATAGGTTTGCAAAGCAGAGGTTTTCATAAAGATGTCATCTGTACAAAAACACCCCTAGCTTCTGCATGCCTATGGTACATACCTGACATTCACAAACGCTTACTGTGACATCACATTCATCTGAGAGTCAGTAAGGCCAAGGCCAAGTCTCCATTGCACTGGAGAGATAGACATTAAAGTGTCAGCTGGCATGAGTCCGATACCAGACTCCAGAGGAGATGATATGGAGGTGATTCCATCCATAGATATATATAAAGGCTAGATGTCTTACGGCAGTTATGCAGTGGCATAACGACATCTCTGACGTTGATAACAAACCAAACCGTTTAAAAATCGGTGGAAAATTGAGAAAGTTATGGTCATTTAAAAAGTACATGTAGCACCAACACAATGTTATGGGTGAGCGAGTTGACTGTAGCAAGATGGCCGCCATGTGCGGACGAGACATCTAGTCTTTATTATATATCTATGATTACATCAGGCTGGTTTAATCCTGGGGAGCATCACTATAACATGAAAGCGGTGCCCTGTAACCTGTATACCAGAAGCCAGAGGAGATGATCAGGGAGGGGGGGGGGGGTCTGGAAAAGGGATCTGGAGATGTTTGAGGATATTTGGGAAGATCTGTGGAGATCTGGGGCAATGATGTGGACGTGACACACTCAACTGTCTACCTACTGAGATGGAACATTGGATAGATTTTGTGTTGTAAAACCGTATTCTGCGGGACAGATCTTTAGTTTGTTCCTACACGAGTGAATGGAATGAATCTTCTTAAGGGGTCAAATGATTCCATTATTTTTCCGTTCTATTAAGTTCTGCCTTGTTGCTTTGGCTTTATTCAGGTCACTGTCTGGTCAAATCCAGTCCTGTAACACATTCTGTATCTCCAGTAACAGACGATGACATTATGTTTCCTGCTGCTGAGGCAGACGTTAGAAGAAGGAGGAGATGAGTCAGCCGGCGACATGAGGCTCTGTGAGTCACTGACAGCACAACATGCCACCACAAGCCCACATGAGACTGTCGCCACACTCCTCCATGGGGAGACCCCTGTGGCACTGTCTTCCATCAAGAGGACACATTTTGTAAACAAACTTGTAGGCTTATGTCACATGCTGTCATTACCTTTGCGAGTGCACCTGTGTGTGTGTTTGTGTGTGTGTGTGTGTGTGTGTTTGAGGTGCTCAAGCCACTGTCAGTTGGCAGTGGCATCAAGTCCTCACTTGCAGTTGTGCCACTTAGCTAACGTGTGTCTTGTGTGTGTGTGTGTGTGTGTGTGTGTGTGTGTGTGTCACAACACCTCCCTGCTCCTCCCTCCTCCCCCAAATTCTGTGTGAGAACATCACCCCCCCCTGATTCCCAGACATGAACACCTCCCATCCAGGAGCTCACAGCCAATCAAGGTAAGGCATACTCAAATGCAAACATCACTTATCATACATTCAGATGCAGATGTTTGTGTCTAACTGCCTCTGAAGTGATGACTGGTAAAAACAAAAAGAGTCCAGAACTCTTTCTCTCCTCTTTCCCTGTATTTGATAAGTAGTTGTTGTAATAGAGGGGACTTTATATTGATCCTGAAAGGGAAACTGTGGTGTTTTAGCAGAAGATAGGATTGGGAAAAAACATTTAAACAGGTTACGAAACACATGGTTCCACACGGGGTAAAACACAGGGTTATATCACGGGGTAATAGACGTGTTTACAAAACTATTGATAATATATGTTCTAATGCATCACCTTGGATCCTAATTTAGTCATATTTTGTACTGGTCTGCACTCCTAGACAAAGATGATTCCTGGTCTGTCTCCAATGTCTATATTTATTTAACTGAAAAATGCTGGTCACGACTTCTTTCCTTGTACAAAAGCTACAGAGAGACTAAGCCTCTGCTGTTAGAGTATCCAGACCCGACCAACCACTGTTGGATTGTCCTTCCTCTAATTAACAGCAGTCAATGTGTATCCAACTCCCTAAGGGCTGACACGCTGGCCATCTGCTGTGACCCTCAATACTTGTGTCAAAGTGTCGATGTTTGTATTCAAACAGCATTCAAACAGCATTCAAACAGCATTCAAACAGCATTCAGAAGCCCTGAGGTGTGAAGACCCGAGCCAGGACACTCACAATGCCGTTCTGAAAAGATAACATGATTACTCGTGTCTCCTCAGATGTTGAATAGGCTCTTTCGATTGAGTGTATGCTGACTAGATGCTGGCATCGTTGTCAGTGTGGTGAAAAGTGTGCTTTGGGATCCGCTGTTGGAGTGAAGGCCGAGGAGAGAGAGGGGGGTTTGGTGAGAAAGTTAAGGTGTTAAGCTGGGGTGGCACAGACAGTGAAACTAAAAACACGTACATTTGGCGAAAGTTGTTCACGAATGTTCATGAACAACATGTTTGTTAGAAATAAAATGTGACATTCAACGTTGATCTTCAGAGAGCAGACAACTATTTTGGCTCAGAATTGGCTCGGAACCAAATGTTTTCAGTTTTAGTGTGCTTCATAACGGATGCAGGTTACTGCCACTGAGTCATTCCATGTGGATTGCTAATGCATGCTTTTAAAAGCCCAATGGGAGCATGGTTCTTGTCTTTAATCTATTTTTTTCTTTCTCCCTCTCGCCCTCTCTCACTCTCTCTCTGCCTATCTCTTTCACTCTGGACACGAAGCCTTTCACACCTCCTGTGCAATGACGTGATGAGTCGTGAAGAGCTGATAATGGCTGAGATCTCACAGTCATCAACGAGGGTGTAATGAGGCCTCATGCTGTCCGTTTGAAGTGGTGATCAGACAAATCAGTTCCTGTGTGCTAAATGTCCTCTTCACCTGGTGAGAGTCCTACATTGCTGTGATTGCCTCGTCTGTGATGGTCATCTTGAAATATTGTATATATCTCCTTTTTAATCATGTGTTCAAGTATGTTGAATCAGACAATGTAGAACTTACAACAATGTAGAACAGAACAATACAAACTAGGCTTATTTTGCACTTACAGCCTAATTTGACATTTCCGTAAACATTTTCAATAACAAAAAACTAAAAAGTGTGTCATATCAGCCCATTATTTGTGTAACTGTCCTGGCTCTGTATTGTTGGCACGCTTGTTATTATGGAAGAGAAACAGTTCACGCCACACTTGTTCAGGCTGACAAAAACAACATTAGAACACATGCATACGTCCCCCCCCCTTACGCACAGACACGTTCTGTGTTCTGTCGAAACTGGGTCTGTATGGGAGAGTGCTTTACTGTAGGACAGTAATGACTGTTGCTGCCTGGGGGCAGAGTAAGAGACAGCCTCTGGGATACTTCCCATAGACTTCTCCAAATACATGAAACTGGCAGTTTATTCCCATGGAAGTGATTAGCAGTTTCTAACCTGCCAGTATAGTGGAAAAGATTGATATGTTTCTTAGCATCTGATTAACATGTCTGATGCTGAACTGTGAGAACAGATTTCTCTCAATCTACATAGAAGTAGATTATTGATTTGTAAGAACCCATTCAAACAATGCATTTTCAATAAAAACGGTTTCAAAATCAATTGGCCATTTTGGCCAGTGTATTCATGGAATGTTAATGAAAAAGTACTGCAAGGTCAAGTTTGTCCTCACTGCTACCATCAAGAAATTCCACCATATTCTCTCACAGCTATGGAACGTCCTGAGGTGACTGTTTATCTTATCACATCATTCCGGTTCTTTCTGTATAATTTTACTTTAGTGGTTATTCTAGACTGGGATGAAACCTGTGGCTTTAAAGATGACAAAATTGTTATGATTAAGACTTGAATTCCAAGCTATCTTTTCATATTGAAAGATAAACTCACCACCAAATCAACACAAACACAAATCATCCACAATCCAGCCTGTTTCCCACACACCGTACAACCTGTACAAAAACTGTGCATGTCTGTGTGTGTATTTGTGTGTGAAGGTGATGTCACCAACCGATTCTAGGTTCCCTCAGCATGTAACTGTCAAAATTGATACCTTCACAGGCAGAAGCCAATTGGTTCCTGTTGTCTGTGTGAAGACCTGTTTGAGCACCTGATGTAAGCATGTCACTGGCACCGGCAGGGACGGACGTTAATTTGAGCGAAACTGAGACGGACTGAAAGTGGCACGGTGCCAGAAGGACAAGCGAGCTGCTGTGAGCAAAGGAGCGATGGGAAAGACGGGCCCTGCTTGTGGGAGAGGAACAAAGGGATGACTAACTGTGGGTGAGAGAGGAGGAGAGAGGAGGAACACCTCATCCATGGGAACGTAAAACCTGTCCTGTGACTCCGAGTCCATTGCTCAATCGGTGCGTGTGCGCGCGTGAGTGCGGTGGATCGAGACTAGCGAGAAAAGAAAGTGCTAACTTGACATTTTAGCCTGTCGTGTCTGTTGGTGTTTGAGTGTGTGTGTCTTGTTTGGTCAAGTTCCTGCTTGTGTATACCTGTGGGACCCAGGGTTGAGAACCTTGGAGGGAAGATAACCTTTGGCCCGACCATTGCCTGACCTACCTTTCCAGCTCCATGTGTCTCTAGGACATCCTCCGCTTTCAGACAAAGACATAAACAAAAACCCAGACACAGAGGCAAACAGAACTCTTCTTTTTAATAAATAAAACTATTCTGTCAAACAGAATCCCACAGACCAAAGTTGGATCCTTCGGAAGTTTAAGAAGTTCAGATGTCACTGTGACTGCGGTCCACATATGGCCTGAGTTCAGCATGGGTTCTCCTGTGACGGCGGTGTAGTGTGACCGTGTCATGTTTACATTTAGTCATTTAGCAGACGCTCTTATCCAGAGCCCCCCCCCCCCCCCCCCCCTCCCGAGGCAAGTAGGGTGAAGTGCCTTGCCCAAGGACACAACGTCATTTACAAGGCCGGGAATGAAACCGGGAATCAAACAGATGTTCTTTAATTTCTCTCTACTGCTGCTTCCTGGGTCATCATCAGTTATGGATAGGGCAGGGTCTGCTTTTCCCACGAATATTGCATCTTCCAACAAAAACTATGACACATGTATACTCCTTGTGCAACATGGATGGTACGCAAAGAGAAACAGCACAGATTACAGGTGTGAGTTCAGGTGAGTGAGGCTGAATGAGTGGCTCTGTGCCGAGTGTGTGACTCACTCACAATCCCTCGCTTTCCCCATCTGCAGATTAGTTGTCGGTGACACTGAACTGATCGTCCAGTCCCGTCATGCAGCGATGACATGCACTGCTTCCACATCAGTCATGTTGTCTTTTGAAAGAACAACATGTTGTTAATTGGGCAAGTAGTAGGAGATATGTGAACTTGCAATATGCCTGGAAAAACTGATGGTTCCTGGACTTTGACCATTGAAATACTGGTAGAATAAAGCACTTCTGATCCTTGATCTTCTGTACTTTCTATATGCACCGTTTGTACGTTGCTTTGGATAAAAGTGTCTAAAATGTAAATGCTGTTGCCATACATTTGGACAAGAGATTTACTCAGGTCAGGAACCCAGAGTTGAAAGCGTTTAGCCTCCCTGTGGAGAATTATGCTAATTACCAAGAATCTTCCAATTTATCTACCCTCCAGACAGACATGTGTATTAGCTCCCAAGAAGTGTAAATATACACTCTTCTACAGATAGATTCACTCCACTATTCAGACAAATTAGACAAGAGTTTTTTGTTGTTTGTTTTTTTACATTTATTTGAATGCATTTATTTTCATTACTTTCATTCCAACAAAGTGTGGGCTGAGCATGAGATTTTAAAATTGATTGGCAACAATTTCACACACAACAAATGTATTGTTCAAGGATTACTGCAACAAAATGAGATTATCATTTTATCATCACAATGCACAAAGAAAATGTTGACTTTCCATTAACTGTTTCAAGAAAACAGAATAGATTCGACATATACAGCATTCACTTCTACAAGAAGCATAACAAGCTTTAGCCTGCGTGTGCCAGTCCTCCATAACATGATCCGGACAGTCTGGCCGAAACAACCCAACTGACAGAAACAGAGAGTAGCATAGACGTTAACGGTGAACGTTTACTCTCAAGCAGAGGTCCCCACATGACGTACACGGTGTGGCCTGGCGAGCAGCAGTTTAACCCGGAGACAAAGCAGGGAGTTGATCATTCATAAACAGTGGCTCTGGTGCAGGGGGGTTTTCATTCACTACAGAGACAGGTAGGGACCGCATTCAGCTAGGGGCTGTTTCAGCCCTCCCATAGTGCTCACCTTTACACATGGAGATGACCAGGAGACAAAGGAGTCCCAGACAGAGAGTAGTCACCTTGGTCGGGGCTACAGGGAGTACACTAGTTAGCAAACAGTTTACCCGGGTCACCATGTGCAAAATACCAAGAAAGGGGAATGCTTTCTTCTCCTTTTAGTCAATCACTCCCCGCTTCTCCTTCATGGTCAAACAGACATTTAAGGAGAACCTTGTGTTTTCAAAAATGCTGGTTGTGGAACGGTGTTGATATTGTCAACTGATTGAATCAACCCCTAGTAAACAATATAGTGTCGTGGGTAAGCACTGGTTCACGTACAGGTCAAAAGGTGACACCCTGGCACTGCACTGTCAGCTGGGATGTGAATGGCTTTGGGGAGCTAGGCAGCGCTGAACACAATAGTGACTCATCTGAGCCTTCTCTTAGCCCACTCCCTGTCCCTGATACACACAGCAGTCAGAACGCAGTAGGCAGTGTCCCAGCTAATGCAAATTCACTACATTTACATGGCTACTCCTGACAGGATGTTCCTTCCTGTCATCGTGGCTAGCCATGCACAGCCTTCCCAGCGTTGAGACGCTTGCTGTTCCTGACATGATCATATCAGAAATAGAAATTAGACATGCATGTGTGTCACACTTGGATGTAATCAACTTGGCTTCATCTTTGAGATCAACCAAGACCAGAAACCAGACACACTGGTTCAGCATCACTGCATCCACCACCTTAATAACACCAAAATAAGTCTTTATCAATAGTCTCTGTAGATTAATAAATAATAATAGCTTTGTTCCATGACCCATAGGGTTGATGATCAGTGAGTTCAGATAAAGCAGAAGAACTTCTTCCAGCTGCATCTGGAGAAGGCCTTGGTGCGTCTGTCCGACAGGCTCCTCTTCTTCCCCTTCCTGGTCTTGTGTTTAATACCCGCAAAGATGGCCGCATCAAATGCCTCCTTCAGGTTCTTCTGAGTCAGAGAGGAACACTCCACGTAGTCCGCGGCCCTGATCTTGTCTGCCATGCTCCGCGCCCGGGAGCTGAGTACAGGCTTGACCTTGCAGCGGTCCAGGTTGATGAGCACGTTGACGTCGAGCAGGAGGTCCGACTGGGTGCCGACCAGGATGATGGGCGAGGAGCGGTTACAGGCCCTGATCTCGGGGATCCATTTCTTGGTGACGTTGTGGAACGATGTGGGGTTGACGACGCTGAAACACAGGATGAAGACGTCTATCTGGGAGTAGGAGAGCGAGCGGAAGCTGTCGAATTCTTCCTGGAATGGCAAAAGATAGAAAGGTCAGGTTAAGTGTGTTTCTTAAATGTTCCTGTCTGGGGATTGAAAAAGTGTTCTCTTATTCAGAAAACACATAAAGGCAGTGTGGGAGGAATCAATGGTTGCTGTGAGAAACATGAATGACTGTTCCTTGACTCTCTGACCACTGAAATACTGTGGAACTATGCACTTCTGATCTTTGATCTTCTGTACTTTCTATGCAGTTTTTGTCGGTCCCTTTAGATTCAAGCATCTGCTAAATTAATTAAATGACTAACGTAAATGTGACATGAAGGTTGTCACATAAAGGCTATTGAGAACATTCCAAGGTTCATCCGCTTGACCTAAAGCTGTGAGCAGTACTAAGTGTGTGACTGTGTATCACATTTGGAAAGATTAAAATCCACAGTAGGTTTCGATGTTTGAAACTTGGAGTTGGCTATGTGCCATTAGCCTACAGGAGAATAAAAAAAACCGAACAAAACAATAAGGCACATTGTGACAGAATCAAGACGCTACCTGTTACAACGTTAAGAAAAAAAGACAAATTAACACACATATTCACGGATTTTCTGCATAAATTTACCTGGCCGGCTGTGTCGAGCAACTGAACTTTTACAGGGGCTCCTTCAACTTGTACCTGACCTGTTTGAGAAATTGATTTAGAATTAGTACACGCATGCAACAATGGCATTTCCTTTTCCAACTCATTTAATAGTATGTTTCTTTAAGCGTTCGTACCTGAAAATACGTCAAAACCTGTCTGTTTATATTCCGTGGGATATCCATTTGTTGTATAGCTAACAATCATACTTGTCTTTCCTACAGCTCCATCGCCGACCAGCATACAGCTGATCGCCGCTGGCTCCAGTTCGTCCGCTGCAGTCAGCCCACAAGCGGACGGGACTCGAGGTTCTTCATAAAAATAATCCATTTGAGGTGGCATGTCCAACTTTCAAAGTTAACGTTTAATTAACATAAGAGCCAAGAATGTAATCGGTATCGTGCCTCACGAAGTTTTTGGATAATGTATACTCCGGTGGTTCAGCTTCTGTGATCTGACCGGTGATGCCATCTGGTTTTGGACGACTTTCCACTCTAACAGGTTATGATTTGCATAGCCACTCCCACCGCAAGTAAAACGTGTGAAGGAGGACCCAGTGAAGCTCTGGTTTAGTTGTTTATCTACTACATAGTGTCCTTCTGACGGAAAGGGAAAGAGAAAATCCTTCAAATGTAATCGTCGCTACGTATGCTATGATTTACAACATAACGTATTATCAATTAATTTAGCTGTCATTAGAAGGGGTTACAAGCGGTGGGAATAATATTCCAGGTCCAGTGCATTGAACTATTTAAATTCGTAAATTGGACAACCTGCCCCCCCAAGTGGCAAAATGTGAAACTTCTGTGTTGTTTTTAGTCACGTGAAAATCGTGCATCACCTGACCTTCTGTGATCGGAAGCTGACGATGAATTGGCGCATTTGTTTGCGCTATACAACTGATAAAAGCATAGACATTTCTGTCGGTTATTTTAAGACACGTTTTTGAACGTTTAAAAAAAATGAATGGGACGAACTATATTGGGCCCTTAAGTCTGCTTTCTTGGGAAGTTATCTAGCTAGTTCTAGCTAGCTAGTTGGCTCGTGCTGTTGCCTTTGAGTTGACGACTGTCATGGTATACTTCGATTTGTAGTTTTAGCTATTTGTGTCGGCTTGTGTCTTTATCAGTCAAACTTAGAAGTGGTGTTATGGCTTCTATACTTGATGAGTATGAGGACTCTCAAAATGTCAGGCATCCAGTGCAACAACACAGCCGTCTGTCAGCTGCCAACATCGGGATACCTCACTCGGGTAAGCAGGGCTTGATCAGCCAGCTAGTTGGGGCCTTTTGATAGCAATTTACGGAAATGTTGTCATCGCTCATCGATAATATCATCATGTGTGTCCGTGGAGTGAGTGGGATTTGATCATTGCCTTGATACTAGTCTGTTGCGGTGATCCTTACATTATCCCCCACGTTTCACCCACCCAGGTTTTGTGAATGTGAGACTGGAGGAAGAGAAGCCCATCTTCAACAAGCAGAGGATCGATTTCACACCTCCTGAGAAGATCAACCACTTTGCGGTGTGCAACAATCAGCTATGCATGAGCTTAGGGAAAGACACTCTTCTCAGGTTAGTAACTGTTTTCCTCAACACTTCTTTTGCAAGTTTGAGTTCAGATTGTATTTTGACATGATTGTGAAGTGACAGGATTAGTCTTAATCGAAATCAATCATTCAAAATGATCAGCCAGTGCTATTCATAGGAGTGGCTCCATTGAGATGTCTGTTGAAATGAATGAATGTAAATTTCTCGTGTTACAGGATAGATCTTGGGAAACCAGATCAACCCAATCAGATTGAGCTGGGGAGGAAAGATGACAGTCGAGTGCACAGACTCTTTCTTGACCCCACAGGTGAGAATGGCTGAAACGTTTACCTCTCACAGGTTACACACAGACAGGCATACATGTTTTAATGGCCCAAATGATGAATGATGTGTTATTTAATTCTATCAAACTATGCTCTAGTAGTGCTAATATATGTATCTGTAATGGATGGTTTTCTAAGGGGGGTTCATTGAGTCCCTTTCCTATTGTATTTCCCATTAAATGCTTGTAGTGCTTTATTCTGTACAAATACTAAAATGAAAATACTAACTACCAGGTTAGAAAAACTCTCTAGTAACTCCTAGCTGTACTACATTGTCTTCTTAGATAGTAATCTCCCTTTTGTTACTATCTTCCTCCAGGGTCTCACCTGGTGATCTGCCTGAGCACCAGCGAGTGTCTGTACCTGAACAGAAACACCCAGAAGGTGCGCAGCCTGTCTCGCTGGCGAGGCCACCTGATTGAGAGCGTGGGCTGGAACAAACTCCTGGGCACTGAGACCAACACCGGGCCTGTCCTTGTGGGCACCAGCCAGGGCATCATCTTTGAGGCAGAGATCTCTGCCTCCGAGGGCAGTTTGTTCAACACCAACCCGGACCAGTACTTCAGACAGGTCAGGCGCGATGGGCACAGGGAAGCACACTGAACAGAAGCATGTGGTTTCACGTACAGTATGAGTGAAAGGAGAGTCAGTGAGTCAGGTGGCTGAGCGGTTAGGGAATCGAGCTAGTAATCTGAAGGTTGCCAGTTCGATTCCCGGCCGTGCAAAATGACGTTGTGTCCTTGGGCAAGGCACTTCATCCTACTTGCCTCGGGGGAATGTTCCTGTACTTACTGTAAGTCGCTCTGGATAAGAGCGTCTGCTAAATGACTAAATGTAATACAATTTTGTTATTGACGTGCTCTCCATCCTTTCAACAGGTGCACTCTCTGGAGGAGGATGGAAAGCCAGCACCAGTCTGTTGCCTGGAGGTGGAGAGGGGGCTGGAGAACAAGTATTTCATCATCGCCACCACGCGGAAACGTCTCTTCCAGTTTGTGGGCCGAGTGGCGGAGGGTTCAGAGCAGCAGGGATTCAGCTCCATCTTCACCCAGAACCAGGACCTCCTACCCAGCTTTCAGGAGTTCCCTTTCAACATGGGCTACAGTGAGATCACCTTCTACACCTCCAAGCTGCGCTCCAAGCCCAAGGCCTTTGCATGGATGATGGGTAATGGAGTTTTCTATGGACAGCTGGACTACGTGAGACCCGACTCTCTTTTCAGCGATGTGCAGGTATCTTTTGCATTTTTTTCAGCCTTCGATATTTGAGATTAGTGTTTATATTCTACATTTACAGTTTGTTGTAATATAACTCAGTTTCTCCTCACCTCCCTCTCTCATTGCTTTAGGTGTGGGAGTACACTCCAGACATAGACTTCAGCTTCAACAAGCCCATCTCCATCGTCCTGACCCAGTTCCACTTCCTGCTTCTCCTCCCCGACCGCATCAAGGCCATCTGCACCCTGAACGGACAGGCGGTGCACGAAGACGTGTTCCCGGATAAATTTGGCACCCTGAAGAAGATGATCAAGGACCCATCCGGAGGCCTGGTCTGGATCTACACAGAGAAGGCTGTGTTCCGCTACCACATCCAGAAGGAGGCCAGGGACGTGTGGCAGATGTACATGAGCACCAACAAGTTTGACCTGGCCAAGGAGTACTGCAGGGACAGGCCCGAGTGCATGGACATGGTGCTGGCCAAGGAGGCTGAGCACTGCTTCCAGAACAAGCGCTACCTGGAGAGCGCCAAGTGCTACGCGCTGACTCAGAACTATTTTGAGGAGATCGCGCTCAAGTTCATCGAGGCCAAGCAGGAAGAGGCCCTCAAGGAGTTCCTTTTGAAGAAGCTGAACAACCTCAAACAGAGCGAGAGGACCCAGATCACGCTGCTGGTCACCTGGCTGACCGAGCTCTACCTCAACAGCCTGGGTTTGTTGGACGCCAACGGAAAGAACGGCCTCTTCCAGGAGACTCAGGAGGAGTTCCGGCGCTTTCTTAGCAGCTCCAAACACAAGGAGTGTCTCTATAACAACCGCACCACCATCTACGACCTGCTGGCCAGCCACGGCAACGTGGACGACATGGTGTATTTCTCCGTCATCATGCAGGATTACGAGAGGGTGATTTCTCACCACTGCCAGCACGACAACTACAGCGCCGCCCTGGACGTCCTCTCCAAGCACTGCGACGAGAAGCTTTTCTATAAGTTCTCCCCTGTCCTCATGCAGCACATCCCCAAAAAGGTGGTGGATGCGTGGATACAGATGGGGAACCGCCTGGAACCCAAGAGACTGATCCCAGCCCTGGTGAACTACAGCCAGATGGGCAGCACCCAGCAGATCAACGAGACCATCCGCTACATGGAGTTCTGTGTGTACCAGCTGACTGTGACGGAGGAGGCCATCCACAACTACCTCCTCTCTCTGTATGCCAAGTACAAGCCCGACTCCCTGCTGTGGTACCTGGAGCAAGCTGGCACGCACGCCTCGGACATCCACTACGACCTGAAGTACGCCCTCAGGTTGTGCTCGGAGCACGGCTACAGTCAGGCCTGCGTGCTCGTGTACAAGATCATGGAGCTCTATGAGGAGGCTGTGGACCTGGCTTTACAAGTAGGTAGCATGTTGTGTTAAAAGTATTGTGCGGAAACTCCTCTAGGGGATGAATAAAGTATCTATCAATTCATCTGATCCATCTGATCTGGGTATCCAAATGACAGGAATTGTCATCATTTTAGGTCAATTGTTCTAAGTCGTTTCTAGGTGTAGGGCTCCCAGATCAGAGTATTAAAGTGCATGTCTTCTCTCGTCACCTGTGCTCTCGCACAAACCCAGGTGGACGTGGACCTGGCCAAGTCGTGTGCGGACCTGCCCGAGGATGACGAGGAGCTGAGGAAGAAGCTGTGGCTGAAGATCGCTCGTCACGTCGTGCAGGAGGAGAAGGACGTGAAGAAGGCCATGAACTGCCTGTCAAGCTGCAACCTGCTCAAGATCGAGGACATCCTGCCTTTCTTCCCGGACTTTGTCACAATCGATCACTTCAAGGTCAGAACTCGTCTGTTAAGTCTTAGAAACCACTATTGATACAAGAGTCTTTCTGAGGTACTTTAGGCTAGTTATTTTTCATTAGTTGTTTCCTTGAACTGGTCATATTAGCAGTGGTTGATCTTAAGAGAGAATTCCCAGTGGTCCTTGAAAGCCATGATGTTTTCTCTCCCATCCATCCATCCCTCTTCTCAAATCAAAAAAAAATAGCCCTTTTCACACGCAAGCATGTCACAGAGGGCTTCACATACACCCATAGAACTGCCCCTCAACCAACCTAAACCCTCAACCCTCTCCTCCCATGTCAGGAGGCCATCTGCAGCTCTCTGGAGGAGTACAACCAGCACATTGATGAGCTGAAGCAGGAGATGGAGGAGGCGACGGAGAGCGCCAAGCGTATTCGCGAGGACATCCAGGAGATGAGGAACAAGTACGGCGTGGTGGAGTCACAGGAGAAGTGTGCTGCCTGCGACTTCCCCCTGCTCAACCGGCCCTTCTACCTGTTCCTGTGTGGACACATGTTCCACTACGACTGCCTCTTTCAGGTAACAGAGCGTGGCGTGTAGTCCTGGCCACTATACAGTTGTTTACCAAACAACTTTGTACGCTCTCTATCCATCTGTCTATAGGTCTATTGTCCTCGATTTGTTTATCTGTATATTTCTCCTAGTAATGAACGTCTCTTAACCTCCTGTAACCAGGAGGTTATCCCTCACCTGTCGGCCTACAAGCACGGCCGTCTAGAGGAGCTGCAGAAGAAGCTGGCTGCTGCCACCCAGACCTCCAAGTCCCGCCACAGACTCGCCCCGAAGGAGGAGGGCGACTCGGCCAGCCTGGGGAAGGCCAGTGCAAACGTCAGCCGAGAGCAGATCAAGTCGGACATCGATGACATCATCGCTTGCGAGTGCGCGTACTGTGGAGAGCTCATGATCAAGTCCATTGACAAGCCGTTCATCGACCCTCTGAAGTTTGAGGAGGAGAGGAGCAGCTGGCTTTGAATGGAAGTGTTCAGTGGTTTGTGAGAGGGACCTGTCGCTTTGAAATCATCGTTTCCATTATGAGTCAAGCTGGGTGGCCTCTCTCATTTATCCATCTTGCCAGGTCTTAAAATGGCATGCGTTTATGTAATTTCAACAGAAAATGTTGGTATATATAAAAGAGCTTGAACTTGCAGATTGGAGGCCTTGCCAAAAAACACTGAGAAAACTGTTTCTGAGCAGTTTGCATTGGCGGTACTGTTGGGCAGGGGGTCAACTCTTACTGTTGATGGGATATTGAATTACACGAGAGTTGAAGTAGGTTATTTGCTTATGCTGCAGATTGGAAAATGGCCGCAATCTCTTGTTGACTCGTATTCCAAATGTTAACCCAGATGTTTAAGGCCATGTAGGCCAATTCACTTACATGTTTCTGTGCTGCACTCGCTCTACTTGCAATCTGAAAATGCTGCATCTTTTTTTTTATCCCTAATGCTCTCATTTATTAAAATTAGTAGATGGGCTTCAAATGTTTTGAATTAAATTGAATACATTATCATATTTCCTGCTAATTGTTTTTCTGTTTTCAAATCAGTCAATGTCAACATGGTTGTCTTGTACATATACTAACTTAAATAAAAAATAATCTCAAACTTGTTTGGTATTATATGTAAAATGTATGATTGATTTGCTTGTGTCCTCAAAGGAACTATTACAACAAAAAAAAGTTTGAATGCATTTGACAGCTGTAATTTACCCTAAAAGGACGTAATGAGTCTAATCTAAAAGTAAAATCTAAAAAGCAATAAAAAGAATCACATTTCTAATGAGCGTCATGTAACTTATGCTGCGTAAATTGTAAGACGTGACCAAAATACATCTGATTTATACAATATTTCTACAGAGATTCTAAGCAGCAAATCATATATATACAAATCCCATGACCATTTTTATGACCTCGCGATATTTGTTATAACGGTTTCCTTTGGTATGACGTAACATACAGCTCGGGAAACTTCGTGATGAACAGACTATACCAACAGAATTCGGATAGCGAACTGTGATATGGACTAAATATGTCCAAATGTGACAAAAAAGCACATCTGTACCCAGAGTATAGCATACTAATGAATATATACAAATTCTGGAGCCATCCAACAGGGAAAGTTGCGGTGACACTCCGATAGACTATCGAAGCTCTTTCTACATGTGATTAGTATGCCTGCTCCTTGCTCTATCCTCGCCATGGCGCCGTGTCCCTGCTCTCTCAGTTACAGAAAGTGGCCGCCTCTCTGTTGCTGTCGACCCAAAGCTCACAGACTCACTCGTTGCTTAGAACCGCCATTTTGGAGTGAGAGAACTGAGAGTCGGCAGCAGCAACGAGAGAGCGTAAAAGGGGGACACGGGGCCAAGGTGAGAAAGTGTTAAGAAGTAATATGGTGAAGGAGCAGTAGGGAAAGATGGCCGGTAGGGAGAAAGAATTAGAACGTAGGGGATCGGAGTACTGGGGCTGCGGTGACTCCCCTCGTGCCTGTTCAAGGGTACGAGAGGTTCGGGATACATTCTAGGCCTTTCTGCAGCAGCCAGAATAGCAATTACTAATAATGTATTTTATTGCTACAATAACAGTCCTTTGTCCTGAGGAGGTGGTCTTAAAGAGACAGACCCCATTTAAATAATTGAAATAGTCAGGACTTATACCTACTTGCAACATTTATGATTTGCATGGACTTAATCAAAGGTTGGCAGCTAGCTAGCTATAACAAAGCAAAGGAGGCTCGTTTCATGTGAAAATTGGCATAGTTCCTGGTGTTTGGCCAGCTAAGTTAGTCTTGCGTTGCAAAACCATTCACCAGCCAATGTGTATTGTAACTAGCTAGCTATGTTGCTTGCGAACGGGATTGCCAGCTACTACTAGCTGCATACCTTGACCCTAGCTCATTCGTTAGCTAGCTAGCAAGCTAACACTATTCATGTTATGCGTTAGCGGGCAAGCTAGCTAGCTGCTGCTGGTCTTCCGATGTCACCCGCTCGACTGTGAGTCACTAGCTTGGGTGTTGTATTTCACTACGGGTAGTTAACATTAAACTAATTAGAGCTACACTACCAATATCTATAGGTATTTAGCGGAATAGGTGAAGGGGCAAAATAATTTTGAAAGACGGTTATTTGTCATAATAATAGACATATTAATAGTTTACTGTTTCACAGGTGGCAAACCGTTAACACTTGCTGTAAAGTTGAATTGGTCAGGCTATTACCCAGGGACATTTGATCAATAAAGTACATCACTAAACATTTGCAAATATCATTTCAGTCTTACGTTAATTTGAAATGAAACAATTAATTATGAAAAACACACAAAAAACAACATGCTTGCACTGTATTTCACCTACATAAATGTCGATAATGGCCAGGTAATTCTGCAGCAAAACAGTGTTATTTAGAAAGCTGCACTTAATTTACATATTCTGCAGTCGAGCAAGGTTTGCAGTAGTTTACTAATCTACTAATGTGTCTTTATGCTATCTATTGGGTCAACTACAAGGTTCTTTCACCTTTTGAGTTTAGGGCAAGGTCCTTAATAGACCCAACTCAGTGTTAACAAATAGACAAAGTCATGAATAGACAGTAAATAGATCTACTTTAGTTCATGTCCAATGATCAGTATCTGTCTTCAATTGAATTGACTTGACACACTATCTGTTCTCTAGGTCTTTCCATTATTGGGACTGTGTGTGAGAGTTGGAAGGAAGGTTAATGGTATCCCATACTCAAAAGGTAGGTCTTCATAAAAAAATAATCAGGTTTGGTCAAGGCTTGACAAAAAGAGTGCCTATCCCTACATACATAAAACGTTTAAAATAAAATCTTTAAGTCTCCCATTTAATCCCCTCTCACTGTCTGTCTCATCTCAGTGAGTGTACCTGCCCTGCTGGGTGGAGGTATCTCTGGCCAGCATGGCGTCTGGGCAGGGGGACGTGCTGGCTGGGGCCGCGGGTGGCTCTGGGCTGGCCAAACCCCTGCACCTCCAGCACCTGGAGAGGTCCCTGAGGCTAGACGGCTTTCTGCGCCAGACCGCCTCCATCTTCAACAGAGACCTGACCAGGTAGGGAGGCTATGGATTCCTCAGGCATTGGGATGTACTGTGTTCGTTTAGAAGACACTTTTACCCTCTTACCTTCTTGATCTGCAGTTAAATGTTCTACACTGAGCTACACCCAGAAAGGAAGACTGGTGTCATACTTTAGAGCAGATTCACAATCACAGTGATAGACTGATGTTTGCAACATGTCATTTTTGTGCCGTTGCCTTGGCTACACTAAACAGAATGAAGGTTTTAGAGCCCTTGATGTCCCCTAGGTGCCTATTCTGGGCACATTTCATAAGCCAGAAATAGATGGCTGGTTATGTCTATGGGCTTAGGGTGCATTTTTGTCATTTGTAGTGATGACAGCGATGAAAGCGACGGAGCCTTGGGGGAGGGTCCTTCTCTGAGGACAACCAATCCTCAGACCCCCCTGGCAGTGAAGGAAGAGTCATGTGACACAGAGGAGGGGCTGACTGAGGGCAACCCTCTGAATGGTGCGCTGCTTCAAGGCAAAGGTAGGCCAAATAAAGGCAGAATTTAAGTGAAGAATGAAACGTCATCCACTCTCATCTATGGATGCTACACGTGACTGTGTTTAGTCATGTCTCACTGGCACAAGGCACTTAACAGTTCCTGGGCTTTTTGGGGTTTGTTTACCTGCTTCCTATCTGTTGTGTCCACAGAACAAAAGACGGATAAAACCAGCCTTTACAACTTCTCCAAGCTCAAGAAGAGTAGGAAGTGGCTCAAGGTATCAATATCTGTAGGCCTATCTAACACATCCGATTCTGTACCTCATCTACGGTCCTTAATCTTGCCTCCTGTTCTTGCCTCTGCTTCCTTCTGTCCACACCCTCTGCTTCTCTCCTGTGTAGAGTATCCTCCTGAGCGATGACACCACAGATTCAGACACAGACTCTGACGACTCGGACTTCTGTCTGTCTCGAGAGGAGCTGCAGGACATGCTGCGTCTGCACCGCTTCACCAGGCAGCACCAGAGCAAGTTCCACTCAGACCGCGAGGTACGCACGCACGCACGCACACGCGCGCACACACACACACACAGTAATAACAAAACTAATGAATCTAATGACAGATTGTTGTTTTGTGAGAAAGTCCTGGAGTTGCCTCACAGCAAACCTCTCTGAAACCTGCTCGTCTCAGTGTGTATGACTCAACTTGAAACTTCTGTGTGTGTGTGTGTGTGTGTGTGTGTGACTAACCAGCTTCAACAGTACCAGTACTACAGCACGGGCCTCCTCTCCACCCATGACCCCTTCTATGAGCAGCAGCGTCACCTGCTGGTGCCCAAGAAGAAAAAGATCAAAGACGAGAAGAAGTTCAAGGGTACGTCTGAGCCAACCGGCGCTCCGCTTTGACTTCTGTCGTTTAGAATCATGTCATTCGCTGCTGGATTAGAATTCATCGAGATATCAATCAGGACTGTAACGTTTCCTCGTTTCAGCCAAACTGAAGAAGGTGAAGAAGAAGAGGAAACGAGGGGAGGGGGAGTTCTCAGGCGAGGGGCGGACGTACTTCGCCAAATTCTCCCACGACGCCTCTCTGCCCATGGTGAAGAAGAAACACCTCACCGTCGAGCAGCTGAACGCTCGCCGACGCAAAGTGTGGCTCACTATCGCCAAGAAGGAGATCCCCAAGGTACGCTGGGGAACACCACTGTGGAACAACTCTGTGTTTTCAGTGCTTCATCACCTACTTCTGAAAATAATTCATCATGTCTTTCAGACCTTCAAACAGAAAACGTCTGCCAAGAACCTTGTCCTGACCAACGCCAAAAAGGTGAAGGGGAAATCAGATTTAGCGATGACTATTTTCAAATCTTCAGTCTAAGTAGAGCTCCAGTGTCTTCCTAGAGACTTAAGTGTGTGTGTGTGTGTGTGTTTGTTCTCGTGGTCCAGCTTGCTCACCAGTGCATGCGGGAGGTGCGCCGCGCCGCCATCCAGGCCCAGAAGAACTGCAAGGAGACGCTCCCCCGAGCCAGACGCCTCACCAAGGAGATGATGCTGTACTGGAAGAAGTACGAGAAGGTGGAGAAGGAGCACCGCAAGAGGGCAGAGAAGGAGGCTCTGGAACAACGCAAGCTGGACGAGGAGATGAGAGAGGTGGGGGCCGTTGATGTGACACGGTTGTTTAGTTGTCGTCGATGTCTAGGTTCTCCACAGCCAACGTCAGGCTTTAAATGGCACGGCTTGTGCTTTAATGAGCTGTGTTTTTCGTTACCAACGTACCAACATTCTGTCTCTCTGTCTCCCCCCTCATCCTCCATGCTCCCAGGCGAAGCGTCAGCAGCGCAAACTGAACTTCCTGATCACCCAGACGGAGCTGTATGCCCACTTCATGGGGGGCAAGGCCAGCGGAGGGGGGGAGGAGGGTCAGGAGGACATTCTGAGGAAGCTGGAGGACACCTCGGCCCAGCGGCAGATCGACATCGGGGGAGGGGTGATGGTTAACGTGGGACAGGAAGACTACGGTACCTACTACTGCAGCCCATATCATACCCTACTGCAGCCCATATCATACCACACTGCAGCCCATATCATACCACACTGCAGCCCATATCATACCACACTGCAGCCCATATCATACCACACTGCAGCCCATATCATACCACACTGCAGCCCATATCATACCACACTGCAGCCCATATCATACCACACTGCAGCCCATATCATACCCCACTGCAGCCCATATCATACCACACTGCAGCCCATATCATACCACACTGCAGCCCATATCATACCACACTGCAGCCCATATCATACCACACTGCAGCCCATATCATACCACACTGCAGCCCATATCATACCACACTGCAGCCCATATCATACCACACTGCAGCCCATATCATACCACACTGCAGCCCATATCATACCACACTGCAGCCCATATCATACCACACTGCAGCCCATATCATACCACACTGCACCCCACTTTTGTAGAGACCGTTTATGGCCAGTTGGAATTAAACCAGTGTTGTTTTCAGATATCGTTTTGGCGTAACAAGTGTGTGATTGTCTTTTCTCGTCACAGATAGTGATCACTACAAGTCCCAGGCCCTGAGGAATGCCAAAGAGGCCTACCAGATCCACCAGGCTAGGGTAAGTTCACATACACACACACACACACACATAGAACTCCCCTGGTCTAACTCCAGTTTCTCATCACGTTCGTCCCTCCTAGACTCGCCTGTTTGACGAGGAAGCGAGGGACAGTCGCTGCGCGTCCCAGCACGCTGCCTCAGGCTCGGGCTTCGGGGAGAGCTACAGCCTGGCCAACCCCTCCATCCAGGCCGGGGACGACATCCCCCAGCCCTCCATCTTCAACGGCAAGCTGAAGGGATACCAGCTCAAAGGCATGAACTGGCTGGCCAACCTTTATGAGCAGGTGAGCCTTACACGAGCACCCGTCAGACAAACCTCTCCTGTCTCCCGGTCTGCCTCGTAATATGGCATGTTGAATATTCACAACATTTACATTTAGTCATTTAGCAGACGCTCTTATCCAGAGCGACTTACAGTAAGTACAGGGACATTCCCCCTGAGGCAAGTAGGGTGAAGTGCCTTGCCCAAGGACACAACGTCAGCTGGCATGACCGGGAATCGAACTGGCAACCTTCGGATTACTAGCCCGATTCCCTCACCGCTCAGCCACCTGACTCCCCACAACGTCCATCATACTCTGTACACGTTCCCTGGTCCTGAGGCGGTGCTGGATAACTTGTGTTCTCTGCAGGGCATCAATGGGATCCTGGCGGATGAGATGGGGCTGGGGAAGACCGTCCAGAGCATCGCCCTGCTGGCCCACCTGGCAGAGGTAAGACCTCCCTGAGGCACAGCTGCAGGTCATGGTTAGATTGGTTTGTGAGAGAACTCAATTTTAAGATGATTCTAAGATACAGTGGTGGGTGATTCAGAGGTCTATCACCTCGCAGTTTAATGACCTCCGGAAAATGCTATTGTGTTGTGAGTTTTGTTGTGCTGGTGTCGAAAAATTGATTTTTCCATGCACCTGCATCCTATCCAGGCCCTTATGCAATGGCAGTGTTGAGAATGAGTCGGAAAACGATCAAGTGATTGTTCAGCACGGTCTCTGTGAAAGTTGAGACCCCAGCTGTCTGCTGGTCTCACCGGCCCCGTGGTGCTGACATGGAAACGTTTGCATTGTGGAGATTTTGTGATCCCCCGATTTTGAGGCAGACCCCACAGGAAGACATGTGTGCCTTACAGCTTAGCGTTTCCTGTTTTCAGTGGCGGCTCTCTCTAGGTGTCACACGCACAGACACGCACACACCTGACGTGGTGACTGTTTTCAATTGTTGATTTATCTATATCTCACACACGCACACACCTGACTTGGTTACTGTTTTCAGTGGTTGCCAACTCTATATCTCTCTCTCACACACACACGCGCACGTACACACACCTGACGTGGTGACTGATCCTGTGCTGTTGTCCCCCTGCAGAGAGACAACATCTGGGGTCCATTCCTCATCATCTCCCCGGCCTCCACGCTCAACAACTGGCACCAGGAATTCTCCCGCTTCGTGCCCAAATTCAAGGTGAGCCCAACCGGCCTGCCGCTGACACGACACTGCTGGCGGAAGCATCTTGGTTCCGGTGGGAAAACCATTCCTCATCCTCACTCCTCCCTCTGTCCTCGTCGCCTCTTCTCCTGAACTCCCCGCTCAGACGGGGCTCTGGGGTGGTGGGGGGGGAATGGCATGCAGGCTGGTAGTGGAGGGGGAGGGGGGGGGGGGACCATGTAGAGACATGGTTGCCCGACCATGTAGAGACAGAAATGGGAGTCAGGTGGCTGAGCGGTTAGGTAATCGGGCTAGTAATCTGAAGGTTGCCAGTTCGATTCCCGGCCGTGCTAAATGACGTTGTGTCCTTGGGCAAGGCACTTCACCCTACTTGCCTCGGGGGGAATGTCCCTGTACTTACTGTAAGTCGCTCTGGATAAGAGCGTCTGCTAAATGACTAAATGTAAATGACACGCCGTCGTGTAAATAAGATAAATAACATAAGGCCATTTAGTTTGTTTAATAAAAGAGCAAGCCATAGACCTGTTTTATAGGAATGGTAACCTTAAATGACTTATTTTGTGATCGGGCTCTATATATATATATATATATATATATATATATATATATATATATATATATATATATGGCTCCAGAACTATATATATATAAAATCAAAAAAACAAATATTGTAAAATATATATATATATATATATATTTTTTTTATCTATAAAAAAAGGGGCGCTCCGTAATATAATGGTAGGGGAAACACTGGAGAGCAGTCGAGAGGTGCAGACGTGCGTGTGTGGTTGAGCATGTCCTCCAGGGGGCAGTATTTGCCTGTCCTAGCAGGGTTAGACAGGCTGGGGATGGACGGAGACCTCAGGGTGAACATGTACGGTCTCACACAATCGGGTTGGATTCAAGGTAGACATACTTTAAGTTGTCGCATAACTCCACATACATACACTAGCGTCAATGCACCACTTAAACAGTAAATCAACTGTTCGGTGTGTTTCTCTAATGAGGTGTTAACGGAGCATATTTCACAAGCTGTAGATAAGGTCACAGTCCACTGGAAAAGACAGGCTGAAAAAGCCCAACCAATAACAACGGAACTGAACTCAATATTTGTGTTGAGTGACTTATTATATGGCACATTTTTCACATTACATTAAACATCAACATCTCGGTCAAAGTTTATATGTTTTCAGAGGAACAATGAATAGAGGATTTAAAGCTTGGTGGTTTGCTTTTGGAATCAGAATGTTTTAGATTATGTTGCAGTTACGTCGTTGTCATAGGGAACTATGGAATGTACAGGAGCCAGATAGTATTTTGTTGTTGTGACTCATCAGACACCAGACAGAGATTATTCACAACTTTGTTTGTCCCTAAGGTGTTGCCATATTGGGGGAACCCACATGACCGCAAAGTGATCAGAAAGTTCTGGAGCCAGGTAAGATGAGAATGTTGCCAGCAGTTCTGACGCCATGGGTCCTATCAAGTTAACAACTCAGGAAACTAGTCGTATCAGAAAATGCATCAGGCTTATTCTGACATATATATATCTTCTCTCTCTCTCCCCCTCTCGCTCTCTCCCTCTCTCTCTACATTTCCCTCTCCCCCTTCAGAAGACCCTGTACACGCAGAACGCTCCGTTCCATGTGGTGATCACCAGCTACCAGCTGGTGGTGCAGGACGTCAAATACTTCCAGCGGGTCAAGTGGCAGTACATGGTTCTGGACGAGGCCCAGGCCCTCAAGAGCAGCACCAGGTAACCCTCTGCCCCTGCCTGCCTCTGGGCCACACCACCATGCCCCTGCCTGCCTCTGGGCCACACCACCATGCCCCTGCCTGCCTCTGGGCCACACCACCATGCCCCTGCCTGCCTCTGGGCCACACCACCATGCCCCTGCCTGCCCCTGGGCCACACCACCATGCCCCTGCCTGCCCCTGGGCCACACCACCATGCCCCTGCCTGCCTCTGGGCCACACCACCATGCCCCTGCCTGCCTCTGGGCCACACCACCATGCCCCTGCCTGCCTCTGGGCCACACCACCATGCCCCTGCCTGCCCCTGGGCCACACCACCATGCCCCTGCCTGCCCCTGGGCCACACCACCATGCCCCTGCCTGCCCCTGGGCCACACCACCATGCCCCTGCCTGCCCCTGGGCCACACCACCATGCCCCTGCCTGCCTCTGGGCCACACCACCATGCCCCTGCCTGCCCCTGGGCCACACCACCATGCCCCTGCCTGCCCCTGGGCCACACCACCATGGCTGGTCATGACGAATGTTAACGCTGTGTGTGTGTGTGTCGGCAGCGTGCGCTGGAAAATCCTGCTCCAGTTCCAGTGTAGAAACAGACTGCTGCTGACCGGCACACCCATCCAGAACACCATGGCTGAGGTGAGGGGAGTGTGTGAGTGTGTTTGTGTGTGTGTGTGTGTGTGTGTGTGTGTGTGTGAGAGAGTGTGTGTTCATGTGTGTGTGGTGCAGACGTGCTGACATGTTGGTGTTTCCCTCAGCTGTGGGCTCTGCTCCACTTTATCATGCCCACGCTGTTCGACTCCCACGACGAGTTCAACGAGTGGTTCTCCAAGGACATCGAGAGCCACGCCGAGAACAAGGGAGCCATCGACGAGAGTGAGTTGAGCTCTGAGACGGAGCACTGCCTCCAGGTGGTAGAGTGATTCCAGCTCTGAGACTAACATGTCAGGATCCACTGGGCCCTGTCGGCCCCTCCTGTCGGCCTCTCTGCTCCCTCAGGTTTACATCTCTGGGTGTCTGTGGATCGTGTGTATTCACTCCTACTCCAGTAGACTGACTCACTGTGTGTGTGTGTGTGTGTGCGCTCCAGACCAGCTCTCCCGTTTGCACATGATCCTGAAGCCCTTCATGCTGAGGAGGATCAAGAAGGACGTGGAGAATGAGCTGTCAGACAAGGTAGTGTCCCACTCCGCCGCACACACACACACACAGACATACACCCATCAATCTCTTCATCCAGCTCATGGCAGAGGAAACACCCAAATAAGCCCATGAGTGATGGTAGTGCTGCAAGAGAGCCCATGACAGATGTTTGATTCAGTGCTCTCACGCACGCACAACTCGTCTCTAAACTCTCTTTACCCGCCTCTCCCTCCCTCTTTCCCTGCCTTTGCCTGCCTGCCACTCCCTCTCTTCCTCTCTTTACCCCCCCTCCCCTCCCTCCCTCCAGATTGAGATCCTGACCTACTGCCAGCTGACGTGCAGACAGAGGCTGCTGTACCGAGCTCTGAGGAGCAAGATCTCCATCGAGGACCTGCTGCAGTCCTCCACAGGCACGGCCCAGCAGGCCCACAACACCACCTCCTCCCTCATGAACCTGGTCATGCAGTTCAGGAAGGTGGGTCAGGGGGGCCCTGGTCAGCCTTGAGTCAAGGCAGGCTCTTTAGTCTCAGTAGTCACGTGTGTTTGTTTTTAGCTGAGCTTCAACTGTGTCGAGGAAAATGGATGCCTTGTTTACGTGTGTGTGTGCTCCTTCAGGTGTGTAACCACCCAGACCTGTTTGAGCGTCAGGAGACTCGCTCGCCCTTCCACATGGCCCTGAGGCCCTTCATCATCTCCAAGTTCCTGTTTCGCCAAGGCCTCCTGCACGCACACCCGCACACCCTGGCCCGGAACAAGTACGCACACGCACCACACACGCACACGCCACACACACACGCACCACACACACACAGCACACACACGTATTGTCGGGAGGTGTACAGTCCTGTAACCCCAAGTCCTCTCTGTGTCTCTGTCTCTCCTCCAGACTGCTCCAAGCCCTGCTGTCTCCCTTCTCTCCTCACCACATCCAGCAGTCTCTCTTCCACCAGAAAGGTGAGAGGCTCAGTCTTACTAACGCCTAACACCTCGACATCTTCACCGGAGGTTCTAGACCTGGCCTGGCCGTGGTAGTTACGCAGGGTACCTCTCTTTACAATGCTTCACAGTGCTTACTGTGGCACTGATGGACACTGTCTTCTTTGATCGCTGAAATACATTTTGCTGTGAAAGCGTATTGTTTGGCGCCCGTGGTGTTGTTAAACATGTGTGATAAACTCAAATTAAGTGAACGGATGTGTTGGGCGGCCGCAAAAATATTTGAGCTATGCAAGTGGGCTGCAAAGTGGAAAAGGTCAGGAAAGGCTGCTTTAGTCATCCCTCCCTCCCTCGCTCCTCCAGGGGCTCACGAGGGAAGCTGTTTCTCCTTCCTGCGCTTCATCGACGTGTCTCCTGCAGAGATGTCTAACGTCATGCTGCAAGGAACTCTGGTCAGGTGGGTCTTCTGTCCTCTATCAACACGGTTATTTTGGCTCATTGGAACCAGTGACTTGACTTCTCTCCTAAACCAGTGGTCTGTGTGTATAGCCCACTGTCCTGTATGGTCTAGATGTTTTCCTGCTCCAACAGGGAAACATCTAAACCATACAGGACAGTGGCACCTTGAGGACCAGGATTGAAGACCACCACGCTAAACCAATGCATTACTTCGAAATCAGTGACGGACATGTTGTGTTTGACAGTGTGAGAGATGCTTCATTTCCTGTATGTCTTCCACCACCTCTCCCACTTCCAGGTGGCTGGCTCTCTTTCTGTCCTTGAAGGCAGCATACCGGCTCCACCAGCAACGCCTGTGGGGCCTGGAGGAGGAGGAGGAGGGAAGGAGAGAGGCAGGAGGAGGGAGCGAGGAGCCAAGGACTCAGGGTCTGTCTCGAAGAGGTCTCATACTGTGGCTGGATCGACCCACGGCCTACCCCAACACGCACACCAGCCCTGTGCTGCAGGTGAGACTGTGTGTGTGTGTGTGTGTGTGTCAGAAACCGGAGATGTTTCAGAGAGAAAATGCTGACTGAGGTGAAACACTATCCTTCTGCTCCAGCGAAGCTCTGAGCGGCCCACACATCACGTTGTCCTCCCCAGGCATCCCTCTCCTCTAGGATCTGGGCTCGCTTATCTATACAGTCTGGTCCAGGCAGGCCTATGGCAGAGCATGTCTGGACCTGAGCCTACAGTCCTTCTCCCAGGCTCCCTAGTCTCTCACCTTCTGTCCTGCAGACTCCCCCTCCTGCCTTCATCATCCACCACTTCCACAGGTCCCTCCAACTCATCCCCAGGCTTCTTCCTGTCTCTCCTCTGCGTCTCTCTAAGGTTCCTCCCTCCTGGAGGGTGCTGGGGGGGAGGGGGGGGGTGTAAGGAGAGAGACACAGTTACTGGATGTACGCTGTGACCTCATTCTGAAACACCCAAATTAAGTCAGGATCTATTTTTAATCCGAGTTTGCACATTTTTCCATGACACTTTGACAAGTTTGGTGAAAGTCTTACTTCTTCCAGTCCCGTCATGATTTCCTGGCCCCCGTCTTGACTAAGTGGGTGTCAACGTGGGTACTTAATCATGTGGGTAGTTGGTCCCTTTTGTAGTCAAAGAGCCCAGACACTCCGACTCCCAGACTCCCTCTCTGATTTCCAGCACTTCCTGGTCCTCACCCATCTGGCATTGGGACCGTCTGAGTCTGTCTTTATAGACACTCTGGCTCCTAACACACCTCATCTAGTCCTAGCTAGTCTAGCCGACTAGCCAGTAATATACCCTGACCAAGGCTGTAGGCTCTGACCTCTGAGCTGTACCCTGCCAGAGGCCTGGACTCCTGGCAGACCTCACCCTCTCTGATGTCATCACTGTGGGGTGTGGAGTGCTCTGGTCTCGGATAGCGTCATGAGAAGTACGGTTTCTGGAGACGTTGATTGATTGGCTGTAAGGAGCTCTCAGGCCCAGCCATGGGGAGGTGGGCGTGGAGGTGGCGGGTTGGTTGGATGCGGTTTGTTGCTCTACCATAAGATGGTGCTGTGAATCCGTCAGTGAAATTACTAACCCTAACCGTTCAAAAAAATAATTCAACTTTCTTTCCCCAAACTTTTTTCCAAAACGTTTTTTCAACCTTTCGAAACCCTTGCAAAAATATGTTTTCAACCTTTAGAAACTTTTTTTCGAAACTTTTTTTCCACACAGTGAAAGGAGAGGGGAAAGGAGAACAGAGAAGCCTAAAACAGTAGAGTAAAGTAGAGCAGAGTACAGTAGAGTTTAGTACAGTCCTCATCAAATACTTATCAATGATGCAAACTTATTATTTTTCAATGATCATTTTTTTTAACCCCTTTTAAAACTTTTGGGTGAAAATATTTTTCAAACCTTTCTAAACTTTTGGGGAATAGTTAACACAAATTTACAGTTTGGGACGGTTAATTTTGCACTTTGGGACGGTACAGGGACAGTGAGGAAAAAAGTTAGTTGCGAGCCCTGCACATATGCAAGTACTCACTAACTGACAAAAATGTGTGTGTGTGCTTGTGCCTCTGTCAGGACCTGGTGTTCACCCGTCACAAGCCTGGTGTGGTGGGCCACACGGACGTGCTGGTCCAGGGCAGACGTCCATCCACCTCCTCTCTCCGGCCCTGCCAGGCCACACAGCCTCCCAAGTTCCTCTTGGCTGCCGTACCCAGGGTAAGACGTCTCTGTGTGTGTGACAGCCTAAACGAGACTTAATCATGGCCCCAGTTCAGAGGGACGTATGTGTCTTACTCTAAAGCAGGGTAAGACGTCTCTGTGTGTGTGACAGCCTAAACGAGACTGGGTGTGTGTCGGTGGGGGGTCATGGAGACGTGCAACAAGCAGGGCTCCTCTGTACAACGTGTTGCACTGAACGTGTGTGTGTGTGTGTGTGTGTGTGTGTGTGTGTGTGAGGACCCCCTGCTGTGGCTTCCAGCTGCACACTAAACAAACACTTGCTTCTAAAGAAAAGGACCCTCTGCTCTGTTTGTCCTCCACTGGGCCCTGTATTTATTTACCTTTCATCTTTGCACACACATGCGCACACTCAGATCCTGCTCATTCATTTATCACAACAGCAAGGACAGAACTAAGTTTCTAGTCTTCATAATGTTCCCTGTCCTCCCCCTCTTCACGCTGTCCGTCCTGCACCGGGGACAGACGACAAAGCACTTCCCACACAGTCCAGCCATCCTCACATCCCTCCTCTCTGATTGGCTTCACAGGTGACGGCCGTTCCCATGGACCGTTACTGCGACGACCGAAGTGCCGAGTATGATTGGCGGATGGTGCGCGGAGGCGGGAGTGTCGCCGCCAAGCAGTGTTTCCTGTACGGGTCGCCTGATCTCGCTGCTGATTGGTCCACAAGGGCCAACTCCTTCTTCGCACAGTCCCCGGGGGGCACGATGGCCCTGTACCCTCGTCACGGCTGGTCCTACATCAGGATACCTGGTGAGGAGCCATGGCTTTGTCTTTGTTTAAATGGGCTCCCTTTTACGGGGACAGTTCAGATTTTGGGGTGAACTGTCCCTTTATATACTCTTCTAAGTGTTGTGCCTGCGTTTCTCTCTGAGTGTTGAGACAGCTGGGTGTTTTAGCCTGGGAGTGCAGTGTGTATATGCCCTCCAGACCCTGTGGCCCTGTGTGTCAGCCTCAGGACTGTTGAGCCAGCCCTGGCCCCAGCCCTGGCCCCAGCCCTGGCCCCAGCCCTGGCCCTGGCCCCAGCCCTGGCCCCAGCCCCGAGCAAGCAGGGTGGGAGGCAGGAGCAGCAGGCTTGAGCTCGTGGGAGAATCCCCACAGGGCACCTCCTGGGGTCATGTACTGCAGAGCAGGCTCATCACTCTCCTCTGGCCCTGCCAGTGTGTCCCAGCTCAACTCCTCCAGACACTGTGACACACACACACCAACAGGAACACACACACACACACACACATTAATGAAAATTGGCTTTCAGTGTGTGTGTGTGTGTGTGTTTTAGTGTCTAGATACTCCTTATCACAAAACCCATTAGTTGTGGCTGTGGGGGTCAGACAGATTGGACAGTGTGCTGAGGGTTTGCCAGAGAGCAGATGAGTGATGCCCTGTGAGGGTTACAGCCTTACAAAGACCACGTTTCCCTTCTCACAGCCCTCCAAACCTTTCCACAGACACCCCTGCTCTTTCTGATGACATGTCACTTCTTAGTTTTTTCCTGACAAAAGAAAAAAACACTAATTTGTTTGCTGAATGTATATCTACTGTATGAGGCAGTTTATTGGTGTGTGTGTGTACTCTAGTGGCGTTGATGTGAGAAGCCAGACGTGTGTGTGTGTGTGTGAGAAGCGTCTGGGAGCCCTTGTGAAGTTCTTCAGGGGCAGGACAAAGTGAGGAAGTTTGACTATTGGTCATTGTTCCAGTGCTGAGTTAGGTAACACTAATAGACTGGTGTTTGTGTGTGTTTGTGTGTGTGTGTGTGGTTTCACCCCATTCATGGAGTGGCGTTGTGTTCTGACCAGCTAAGGCCTCTCTGGCTCACCTTGCTTAAAGGCTTATATATGCTTCTGCATTTTTCGAAAAACGGACACATGGGAACGCCCTCTTCTCCGAGGAACGCCCTCTACGAGCTCTCAGTCAGCGCTCGGAGAGCCCCGGAGAGCTCGACGTGCACCTCCTGAATTTTCTAACTATCCGTCGTGAGCGACGGAGAGCTACGGAGACCCCCGTATTACTAGTAGTACTAACCCCCTGTGATTGGTCAGTATTAAGAATCGCTTGCGTCAGGGGCGGGGGCGGGGTTGCCGGGATAAACAGGACGAACAGAATCCTTTGACCGCCATTGCTGTAAGTTTTCACAATTCATATTTCAGCTAAACAGTACATGTAAATCAGCATCTGAATTAAAATGTGACGAGAAATGGGCAGTGTAGTTGCTGAAAATGTGCGTATTTTATTGATGAAACGGCTAATTTGTAAATTTGCTCCGACTTCTCGATAACCTAGGTAAATAAACACTCCACGACGATTTACAAAAAACCGTTGCGCCACCTACTCTTCTGGCGTTGAATTGTTTTCAGCACCCACAGCCTACGGAGAACCATAAACGCAGTCTATCCGTCCGTATCCGTGCGTATTCGTGCGCCCGCCCATCCGTAAACGGAGACGCAGAAGAATATTGCGGCCTTTAGTCTCTGTCTCTGACGACAATCCCTTATAACAGCTGACCTAGATCCAGCATCCCCCCCCCCCTCCCGATCCTCACCTCCACCATGACGGCGTAAACCACAGATCTGAAGCCAGAGTCTAGGGGACAACCTGGGATCTAGTCCTTCTCCCACTTTCTCAGCGCGATCGGAAGGAAGTGGGCCAGCGGAGGGCCGACGCCACCACGGTATTGTTGTTGTATACAGGGAGTCAGGTGGTTGAGTGGTGAGGGAGTCGGGCTAGTAATCCGAAGGTTGCCAGTTCGATTCCCGGTCATGCCAACTGACGTTGTGTCCTTGGGCAAGGCACTTCACCCTACTTTCCTCGGGGGAATGTCCCTGTACTTACTGTAAGTCGCTCTGGATAAGAGTGTCTGCTAAATGACTAAATGTAAATGTATTGTTGCCACATCAAGGCCCAGCGACATGGCCATGACGCTGGGCTTTCCCACCCCCCCCCTGTGGGCCCAGAGCCCCAGACCTCCAGAACAAATGGCCGCTGCTGAATGCTGTTTGTTTGAGCTGCGTGAGGAGGGCTACTGCCCACCAGTAATCAGGCCAGCCATCTAATCTGAGGGGCTGGAGGAGGCAGGCTCGCAGAGAACAATGGAGGCACTGGCCACTGGCCTGGGCCTGGGGGTTCTGCCGGCTGCCTGGCTGATTGTGGGAGAGTTTGGAGGGTAAATAGAGAGCTGGGGTTAGTTTGTTTGTTTGGTAAACATCCCCTGTTGCTGCTGTGGTGCCCTCTCCGCGGGGTAGGGATTCTCTGCTTTCTGTATCACATTTTACATTTAGTCATTTAGCAGACGCTCTTATCCAGAGCGACTTACAGTGAGTAGAGGGACATTCCCCCGAGGCAAGTATAGGTGAAGTGCCTTGCCCAAGGACACAACGTCAGTTGGCATGACCGGGAATCGAACTGGCAACCTTCGGATTACTAGCCCGATTCCCTCACCGCTCAGCCAACTGACTCCTATCACCTGCTGGTGAGGGGACAGTTCACCCCCTCCTGAGTGAATCTGGATGGATATCTGTATCTGATCATGCCTATTGGGATACACATTGTGTGACCGTCTCATCTGGTGCATCATTGGGAGGCTTTGTGCAAATTCCACTGAAGTCGAACGGTTCCGTGGGAAATTCGACAGAATTCAAAAATACAACTTAACTGTGTTTGTGGCTCCAGCTCCATTTACCGTAATTAGAAGAACAAGCCCACAAAATGATGCCTTCTCACAATAGCTAGCCTTTTCCCCTTTTCTCTGTGTTCTGAAATGAGGTTGGAAAGAGTGCAGTTTGCTGTGGAGGTGTGTGTGTGTGTTTGTATATATACATGTGTGTGTGTGTGTCTGTGCCAAGCCACAGGCTGTGGGAAACACCGCTCTGTCTTCCTGTCCCTTCAAAGAATTCCTGCTCTCCAGCAAAATGGCAGGAAGTGTCCCAGCCTTCTGATAGAGGGGCAGAGACCAGCCCAGACAGAGACCAGCCCAGACAGAGACCAGCCCAGACAGAGACCAGCCCAGACAGAGACCAGCCCAGACAGAGACCAGCCCAGACAGAGACCAGCCCAGACAGAGACCAGCCCAGACAGAGACCAGCCCAGACAGAGACCAGCCCAGACAGAGACCAGCCCAGACAGAGACCAGCCCAGACAGAGACCAGCCCAGACAGAGACCAGCCCAGACAGAGACCAGCCCAGACAGAGACCAGCCCAGACAGAGACCAGCCCAGACAGAGACCAGCCCAGACAGGCCACACGGAGAACGCTGCCACGTCACCGCTCACTGTCTGGTACCCCCACAACACTCCTGGAGGGGTTCCTTTACCTGGGGGGGCTCCGCCCGGGGTAGGAAACATGCCGTCCGCTTTGCAACCATAGCTCCATGTGGTTGGTGTGATATTTTTTTAGGCGCTCGGGAAGCGGGAGGATCTCACGCTGCAGTACCGTATGCGTCCTGAAGGAGGCGACAGCACCCATCATTGGGTTGAGTTTGCCTTCCCCTCCCGGTCTGTGAGAGCCAGTGTTCGTACTGGGTCGTGGGGTGTGTGCGAGGCCAGACCGCCGCAGAGTGTAATCTATCTTCATGACAGCGTCCACGGCGCCCAGGACTTAGTCTCTCTCTGCGGTGGGACCCGCTGTGGAGAGCTTCCCTCAAAACACACTGACTCTGAGCTCAGAGGAGCTGCTGTCTAACACACACACACACACACACACACACACACACACGTACACACAGGGGCTTTAAGATAGTTTACTCTTCTCTGCGTTTGCCAAAATTCCTTGGCTTGAGTGTGTGTTAAACACCCAGGCATCAGCAGTCCTAACCAGAAGATTATCCCCTGTCATTGGGCTCTTTCGCTCTGAGTCATGTAGGCCTGATCGAGCTGATGGATATATATATATATATATATATATCCATCATTATCTCACTCTGTCTGTCTCTCTCCATTTCTCTCTCTACCCCCTGTCCCTCCATCAGCCCCTTCCTGCCCTGTCTCACACACCCTCTACCACTTTTGCTCTCCTCAATCCCTCCATCTCTCTCTCTCTCTCCCCCCCCCCCTCTCTCTCTACACCACTTGTGCAGACAGAGCAGCAGTGAAAGGGGGAGAGTGGAGGGAGTATTAATGAAATTAGCAGCGGAGTTGGAGTAAGCGGGCGCCAGGCAGCAGGCCTGGGATAATTAGCTGGCCCAGGGCTCAGTGACAGCAGGCTTTTAATTGGGTCAGACCCGGGTCAGCCCCCTGCTCTGGCCTACAGGGATTGGATTACACTGCTCGGGGAGGGGCGGGGCTAGAGTGAGGGGGGTGTACTGGATGAGGGTGCAGGTGGGTGGGTGTGTGGCTTTGGGGGGGGGGGGGGGGGGAGTATAATCCACCAGCAGGAGAGGGTGGGGTCGGTGTGAGGGACACGGGGGGATGGGTGGGGGCGGGGGTGAAGGAGTGGCATGGCAGGTGGTGAAGCTCGATCTGGGTCTCCATGGAAACCACGGTGTTAAAGCGAGCCACATTTGGAGTCTGCCGTGCCGAGGTGGGGGTGCTGTGTGACTGTGGAGGGCTAGTTAGGGCGCCTACAGTGTACTGCAGCACTGTGCTAGACCTGGAGGTCTAACATGACTGGTTTTGTTCTGGGATCATCAACCACTCCTGTTGTTGCTGTAACCAGAGTAAACAAACCCTGAACTTTGATTGGTGATCCTACAAAGACCCATTTTTTACGTCTCCATAAGGCGAGTTTCGTTTCATAAACTATTCGTTTAATCCCTCTTAACCCTTCTATATTTGGGTTTTGTGTGGGTTGGCTCTGTGGAACCAATTTGTTCAACTTTACGACTAGCCTCATGATTCTTCACTCTGCAAACATATGTATCTTATTACATGAGCCAAACTTGGAGGAATGAAGCGGACCATCTAAGGTCTCTCAAAAATAAAAATCTATATCCTAATTATATATATTATATATAACTGCTTTCAGTTCACTCGCTTGAAACCTCAATTTTAAGAAGCGACGGCATCATGTGCTGTGGAGCTGGAGAGGGGTCGCTGCTGCCTCGTGCTGCCTCTGTCGGCAGAGTCAATGTGGCGGCCTGCCTCCACGCAAAGCAAGGCACCCCAGGGTGTCCTCCTTGGGGCTGAGACACTAAATGTTCTCAGCCTCATCCAAAGATATTTTTTCAGCTTTAATTTTTTAGAGTGTTAGAGATAGGAATGCAGGGAGAGAGAAGAGGGGATTCGAACCCATGCCCCTAACCCATTAGTTAGGCCTTAGCCTTAGTGGTACATGCTCTTACTCAGTGAGCTACTGGAGTACCTAGCTAGTACCAAATAGGACCAGCAGGAGGATATCACACCGAGGTTTGTGAATGCTGGTACACCAGCGAGCAGACTGCTGCCTTGACTGTGGGCAGAAACGCTGAGTCTCAGAGAGCTTCTGCATCTGTGCCAAAATATGCTCTTATATTTAGGTGTGTGTGGGGCTGGTGTACATGTCTGTGGCTCTGCCAGGGCCGGGCTGGCACCACAGCGAAGAGGCCTGTCAACTCCGTACCACAACAGCAACCACAGATAAACACCACCGTCCCATCTCTCTCGCTCGCTCTCTCTCTCTCTCTCTCTCTCTCTCTCTCTCTCTCTCTCTCTCTCTCTACCCACCCACCCTGCTCTCCTCCTTTCCACTTCTCTCTCTCTCTCTCTGACGCCACAGCCAATTACAGGTCTGTGATTGTGGGTTATTTGGTTCCTCAGGGGCCTCCGTCGAGAGAGACACACACACTGGTGGGTGGCACCGTGGTCACATGACTGATGCTTCAAGCGGAGACTTCATCGCTGCGAGTTAACTGTCCTCACTGCAGACCTTCCCCTCCATCTGCCTCTCCCTCTCTTTCCATACTGCACTCCCGTCCTCTGTCTGTGCTCCCCTTCTGTTCCTTCTCCTTTATCTTCATCTCCCAACTTTCCCCTCCCTCTTCTCTCCCTACCTCCCGCTCTCTCCCTCCCTCTTTCCTTCTCTCTCTACCTCCCGCTCTCCCCCCTCTTTCCTTCTCTCCCTACCTCCTGCTCTCCCTCCTTCCTTCTCTCCCTACCTCCCGCTCTCTCTCCCTCCTTCATTCTCCCTCATCCTGACATGTGCAGCATACTCCTGTGTTTGACCAGGTCAGAATGGATTTGTAAATCTCGTACCACAGTGACCCCTTCCTGGAGTGTTCACCCTTCATCTGTTCCATTAGTTTCTCTTTAACACCTCACCAGGGTCACCAGCCGACCCCTCGGGGTCAGAGGTCGGGGTTCAGCCTGGGTACACATTAGCATGGCAGCTAACAGTTGTTTGAGTTGATCTGGTGGGATTTGCTCTATAACAGAGCTTCCAAACAGCTAATATCTGGTGTGGTAATAGCTCAGCAGTAGTGCATTTGGCTGCAGATCTAGAGGTTGATAATGTTAATATCTGTATTGTACGTGAAGTGGTCCTACTTCAAAACGTCTAAATGTTTTATTATTATTATTGTTCTAAATTGTATGGTGAGGGTTTTTGATTTTAGATTTTTTTTGTGGTATTCTCAGCTCAAGTCTGAGGTAGAAAATAGTTTTGCTCACCCGATTCGAGACACTACAATATGTTCTCTAGCCTGGGAACCAGTGCTTTAGAACCAGAGGGGCAGAACAGCCAGCCTCCCCTTCGGGACTCCCCCTGCCCCTGACCCCGTTCTCTGGTTCTCTGTCAGGGTCGTGACCCGGGGGTCAGCCACCATGGTGACCTCGTTGCTGGATCGATGGCAGATACAACCCCTTCCCCCTTTGTCCTACGGTGACAAATGACGTTAATACCTCATCAGCTGGGGATGGAGGGTGAGCCTCGTAATCACTGAACTGAGATCAGATTAGTGTACCCTCAGCCCTCCCCTCATAATGAGGGCTTCCTGAGTAACACATTGTCTGGGACCTCGTCCCTTCCTTGTCATCCAGCCTATGTAGAGGAGCAGAGAGGGTGGGGCTCTCTTTGCGTAAGGGGTCATGTTGGCCACCAGGGATGGAGTTAGCAGGGATTGATCCCAAAGCTGATTTACATTGGTCTTTACCAGGCTCTATCACGGCTTAGGGAGGACTCTCATTGATTAGGTGACAGATAATCGTCTTTGATCCTGATGAACTGGGTTTTCTATTTCGTAATAACCACCCTTCTCATGTTCGGATAAACGCAGGCTCTTTGGACTGGCGTGGGTGTCATGAGGGAACAGCCCCCGTCATGAGGGGAAAACAGCCGCAAAAATGTCAATTCTAAGTGAATAAAAAGAAGTCTGTGACTGTTGGATTATCACTGTAGCTCACACGTTGCAGAGCGGTGTTGTGGTTCCCTGAAAGTGGACTGGATGTGAATGCTGACGTTGTGTCCGCCCTGCCCATGTGTTCCAGACAAGGAGACCCTGATCACGGACAGCGGGAAGCTGCACACCCTGGACGTGCTGCTGTGCAGGCTGAAGGCCCAGGGACACCGAGTCCTCATCTACTCCCAGATGACCCGCATGATCGACCTGCTGGAGGTGAGACGTTCTCACACACACACTCACACGCGCGCACATCGTCGAGACAGCACAGCAGTATCTCCTCTGACCGGACACACTCAACACTCCTGCTTGTCTGCTGGTGGATCTCTGGTCTGGTTGTCTGTTAGGGGTGTTGTGTTGGGGTGTCAGTTTGTCCGTGTGGAACTGTGGAGCTCTGTCTCCACTAGAGGGTGTCAAGACCCACAGCCTCTAAACAGCGTGGGGTCTCGTTAGCAAGCACATTAAGAGACTAATTACCAGGTCAGGGTCATTAGAGGGGCCTCATCTGCAGGCGAGGCTGCCAGATGGGGGAACAAGGGGGAGAAAGGAGGAGAGAGGGCGAGGTAGGGGAGGAGAAAGGGGGATGGGAGTGGCATGGGATCTTGGTGTCGGGAGGAAAATGGAGGAACGGAGGTGAAGGGAGAACAACGTACCCATAGAGTGAGAGAGGGAGGGAGAGAGTGTTCACAAAGGCTGGGTATGTTTTCCTCCGTGTGGACTGTGGCTGAGCTGAAAGCCAGGCGTGGGAACTGGCAGCCTGCTTCTAGCAGCCCTTTACAACAACAATGGCACTCAGGCAGCCCCCAGCAACATCGGCATTGTTGCTCCGTGAGTTGACACAAACACCACCTACGCTCTGAAAGATTCTTCCGTGACGTCACACGGGAATTCCTCCCCCGACCTGTCATCATGGCGGAGGTTCCAAGGCGGATCAGAGGGAACCTGCCCAGGTGACTTCCTGTTCTTCCTGTGTGTATGGAGAACCACGGAATGCTTGAGGCAGCGTGGGGTGGTAGCGTCTGGCTCTGGGAACAGCATGCCTGTGTTGATGGCTCACATAATGAGAACACACCGGAGTCTGGCTTCAATGGGACTGTGCCACACCCACTGTTAGGGAGGCTAGTGGAGGGTTACTAAGTGTGCTCGGGATTTTTCCCTCAACCAGGATCTCTGTTGTGTAATACTCTGGGTTGTGTGACTAGGCTTCCATCCTACAGCCTGTCCTGCTCCGTCCCCTTAGTCACTAAGGAGACCAGAGAGACCGGCCTGCTCCGTCCCCTCAGTCACTAAAGAGACCAGAGAGACCGGCCTGCTCCGTCCCCTTAGTCACTAAGGAGACAGGAGAGACCGGCTTTCTATGATCAACTCCTAACAACATTCATGGGTTCAAGATTCAACATCTTTATTTCATTATTATAATTTGTTTTAATTCTGCCAGTCTGTTTCCAGTATTCTCCTCCCTATGTTCTGTGCTCACACACACACACACACACACACACACACACACACACACGGTGCTGGTTTAGCATGAGCGTGCTCCAGCCGGGGTTGATTTCCCAGCTACCTCCTCGCCGCGCCGCAGAGCGCCCAATGATAATCTCTGTCATTAACCCTCCCTGCTCCCGCCTCCCACGGTGACGTCACTGATTGATCTGCGAGCCCCAGGCAATCTGACGACCAATAATGCGGTTGGCTTTCGTTAACGGCAAGAGGGGTTTACCTATCTCCACGCCAGTCATGCCAGTGCTAGCTGTCTGCAGTGTTACATTACAGCACAGTCATGCCAGTGCTAGCTGATGGCTGGCTCATGGCTGGCCCAGGATAATAAGCATACAGGAAGGAAAAGACCTCTGCAATTTACACAGATTAAAGACAGGACTTTGTCGAGATTTGCACAGTCAAGTCTGCTTCTGGTTACTCCATAGGAAGAGAAGCAGTTACTGTTATGTCTTCCAGAACTCTGAACGGTCTTGCGGGTCAGCGGGGAGTGTCAGCAATATTCAGAGTGAATGCTGGCTTGGAGTCGTCTCCCCAAAGTGCTTGTCCATACACAAAATATTACAACAGCTTTGGGCTGCTGACATATATGTACGGTCCATTTAGACCTGTTGTAACATTTATGCTCGATGGTCTTAACCCATCGTGGTCCCAGATGCTTGTGAGTGCAGGGAAATGCACTCCAGGCCCGAATTCAGAGAGAGGTCCGATGTTGCCACTGGCAACTGGCTAGCATTATGGAGACCCTCCTGGTGGGGGAGATGGGGGGGGGGGGGGGGAGTACTGACGGAGGAGGTGGAGGAGGTCAAGTAGGGGGGCAGAGCCTGATGGGTGCTCTGCTGGCTGTGATGAGATCCGGGTACATCGGTGACAGATATGTGATCTAGATGAGTCAGTCAGATCTCTTCATGCCCCTGGGGTCCATCGAAGACATGGTTTAGGGTTAGGCTTGTTAGTTGCAGGCAGGCAGCAGGCTAATGATCCTAATATGGTCCTTGCACACACACACGCATGCCAGGCTAATGTTCCTAACGGAGCCTTCAGTGGGAGCAGATGTAGCGCTGGGACCAGAGCCAGTCACCAGGAGAAGAGGAGGGCTGGGGCAGGCAGGCAGGCTCGGAGTCTGGCTGTCTGGGTGGCACAGAGGGGTGTGGGGGGGCCAGGGGAGTTAGGTGATGGGAGGAGGGGAAGGAGGGAGGTAGGGTGTGTGTGAGACGTGATGGAGGTTGTTTGAATCACCTCTGTTGGCAGAAGGGAGAGTATAGTACGTGTTGCGTTTCTCAACATCATCTGGATCATCTGATTTCAAGCTCGATTCTGGCTTCCAAACTGACAAGGTGATTAGTCCCAGATAAGCTCTTTGAATGCCTCTGTTTTCCATCTCCCACTGCATCAGTGACAGGCCTGTTGGGATGTCCTCCACAGGGAGTCACTGTTGACGAGTGTCGGGGGAACAGATAGACACAGTCAGGTTCACTAAGCAGTGGGACCGGCTCCTCCACCAGAGGTTGAGAAACACAGATCCAGTTTCAGTCCCTGCTTGGGACCTGGATGGGTGCAGTTGAAACTAACAGTCCTCTAAACATCTCTGGTCTACGTGACCCTCTGGATGCTTTGAGAACATTTGTGTCCCAGCTAGAGAAGAGGTGAAACCTCAGGATCTGTCCAGGAGAAACGCCTCATGGGCAGTCGTCAGGGAAATATCCTGTAAACTGATCCTTATTTTCTGTTTCTCATTCCTTCCTCCCTCCTTTCCTCCTTTCCTTCTTCTCTTCTCTTCCCCTCCCCTCCCCTCCCTCCCTCCCTCCCTCCCCCCCTCCCTCCTCTCCAGGAGTACATGGTGTACCGTAAGCACACCTACATGCGTCTGGACGGATCCTCCAAGATCTCGGAGCGCAGAGACATGGTGGCTGACTTCCAGAGCCGGTGGGTACACAGACAGCCCCCCTAAAGGAGGGGGCGAGAGTGTGTGTGTGTCAGTGTGTGTGTCAGTGAGTGTCTGTTTAGATGTGTGTATGTTTTCAGAACACGGCCGCCAGTAAATCATCCCTTCCCTGCGGTGCTGTCAGTCAGCAGCGAGGGCTTGGTCTGACGTGTGTGTGTGTGTTCTGGTTTGCATTAGCAGAGCCTCCACGGGCCGGTGCTGCTCTGGGCCTGATGGAGGACAGAGCGTGTTCAGAACTATGTGCTGGTTTTCCTACTTTTAAAGTTGTTTTCTCTCTTGAACAGAGATCTTATTGGGATTTTTATTTTAGTTTGAATTGTTTATCACTTGTCTTATTGTTTTTATTGATTTTATGTAAAGCACCTTGAGCTACAATTCTTGTATGAAATGTGCTATATAAATAAAGTCTTACTTACTTACTTACTTACTTACTGTATTCAAACGTCCCTGGCTATGAACTGTGTAGGGCTTGGCTCTGATACAAAGAGCTTTTACTGTACTTGACCTTTTTTCCATTCTGTCTCTGTCTTTGCCCCCCCACCGCCCTCTCTTTCCCTCTCTCAATTTTTTTTCCCTCTCTCTCTGTTTCTCTCTCTCTTTCCCTCTCTCTCTATCTCTCCCTCTCTCTCTCTCCCCCCCTCCCCCATGCAGGACGGACATCTTTGTGTTCCTGCTGAGCACGAGGGCGGGAGGCCTGGGCATCAACCTGACTGCTGCAGACACCGTAAGTCTCTTCACACCTGTACAACACAAACACACCTGCAGGGAGCACGTTGAGGTGCTGTGTTAGCAGGGCCAGCCCGGCTTGACCAGCCTGGCCTGACCAGCCCGGCCTGACCAGCGCTCCTCTCCCCTGCCAGGTGATCTTCTACGACAGCGACTGGAACCCCACGGTGGACCAGCAGGCCATGGACCGGGCCCACCGGCTGGGCCAGACCAAGCAGGTGACCGTCTACCGCATGATCTGCCAGGGCAGCATCGAGGAGAGGATCCTGCAGCGCGCCAAGGAGAAGAGCGAGGTCAGAGACACACACACACACTCTCACGACAACACACACACTCAAGGCAACACACACTCTCACAACACACACTCACGGCAACACACACACTCACGGCAACACACAGACACACACACGTGGTTTCCAGGTGCTATGCGGTGACCCAGTGTTCCTTCCTTCAGATCCAGAGAATGGTCATCTCAGGAGGAAACTTCAAACCAGACACCCTCAAGCCCAAAGAGGTGGTTAGCTTGCTGCTCGACGACGTCGAGCTGGAGAAGAAACGTGAGTGGATGACCTCACGTGCACACTTCCTTATTGGCCCCTCTGAAGAGGTTTCTCTGGCTGTTATAGGCTGTGTGGTGGCCTGGCTGTGCCCTGACTGGCTGTGGTGTGTGTGTGTGTGTCAGTGCGTGTGAGGCAGGAGGAGAAGAGGCAGCAGGAGGAGAGCAGCAAGGTGAAGGACAGGAAGAGGAAGAGGGAGAAGTACGCTGAGAAGGTACCCTCATCTCCCCCTTGGAATTCAGTTAGATTCACTTCACTAACCCAGGAGTAAATTCAAGTGTTCAGGTTCAACTCTCTGAACACTGTTCCAGAAGCAGTGTAAACAGAGGGGATCGACCTCACCTGTTTTTACACCAGCCACCTGGTCCGAGACACTGGACTCTGATGTTTGACTGCTTCCGTTCCCCCCCCCCCCCCCACCTACCACCCCCCTCCCTCCAGAGGAAGAAGGATGACGAGTGCGAGCCTAAGAGGAGGAAGGAGGGGACCCTGGTCATGCCCTGCGCCCCCTCCGCTGACAACTCCAACCTGTCTGCTGACGGAGAGGACTCTTTCATCAGTGTGGACATGGACTCTGCCATGCCCAGCCCTTTCAGCGAGGTGAGGGAGAGAGGGGGGGGAGGGGGGGAGGATGGAAAGGGGGAGGATGGAAAGGGGGAGGATGGAAAGGAGGAGGAGGGAAAGGGGGAGGAGGGAAAGGAGGAGGAGGGAAAGGGGGAGGGAGGGAGGAGGGAGGGATAGCATGACAAAGGAAAAGAGGGAGGTGGGAGTCTTTCATTCAACCAGTCTTGCCTGCATTTACCTCATCCAACTTGACACTTACGTTATTCTTTCCTACTTCTCCATGTTCTCCTCTCTCTCTCTCTCACCACTCCTGCACCTGCACCCTTCTTCCACTTCTCCCCCCTCGGACCCTAACATTTAACCCCCGACCCCTCTACGACCCCACTCTGCCGCCCGACCCCTATACGACCCCCCTGTGCCCCCCTGTGTGGCCCCCTCCCCTCGTGGTGCTGACCCCCAGGCCTGTGTCTCTGTGTGTGCCCGTGTCCCTGAGCAGATCTCTCTGAGCAGCGAGCTGCTGCCGGGGTCCCTGCCCCCCGACCCGGACGCAGACGAGAGCAGCAGTGACATGCTGGTCATCGTGGACGACCCCGTGTCCTCGGCACCGCCCTCGCGGGCCACCAACTCCCCCGCCTCGCTGTCCGGCTCCGTCTCCGACAACATGAACGGTGAGAGGGGAGACACGCCCGCCACCCCGGGCTCTGTCGCAGGTCCCGGGAGAAACAGGAAATGAAAAGACCAGAGATCTACCCCACCCGTCACCCCACATCCCCCTGTCCCTCTCCAGTACCCTGCCTGACTCATTCCTCTGTCCTCCGCAGGTGTTTCAGCCCCAGACACATCGAGCCCAGGAAGGGGCCGGACTGGGCGGAGTCGAGGGCGGCCCAAAGGTTCTGGGGGCGGGGCCAAGTCGGCAGGGAAGGGGCGTGGCCGCAAGTCGACGGCGGGCAGTGCAGCTGCCATGGCAGGAGCGATGGCAGGGGCGGCGGCAGCGTCAGCAGCAGCATACGCTGCCTACGGTTACAGCGTGTCAAAAGGTAAACACTCCGCGCACACACACACACAGTGGTAACCCCGGTGTTTACACGCAGGGTGGAAGCCTTGTTGCGGTGCTGGTTTCATGTCTAAACCATCAGCAGGGTGTCTAGTTTGAGCTGGATTGACAGAGCAGGCAACTCACTCACACTGGCTGGTACGGATGTTTATTTTGATCTCCTCTTCCTCCCCACTCGTCAGCGGGGCTTGCTGCAGCCAGTCCCCTGCAGCCGTCCCTGGGCAGGTCTGGGACCGCCCCGGCCTTCACCCCCAGCAGCAGTTCCTCCCCCCAGGGCAAAGGGGGCGCTGTGACCTCCAGCCCCCAGAAACACATGGCCCACGGCCACCGCCACGGCAACCACAGCTCAGGCCGTAAGGGCAAGGGACCGGGGGGGCCTGGGGCTCGATAGCACACACACACACACACACACACACACACACACACACACACACGTCCAACGGATCCAGGCCTCTCTTTACAGTGTCAGTTCTCAAAGTGACATCAGCTACTGCACTGACCTTCTCCCACTGTGACCCCTCCATGACCTGTCTCTGTTCCCCTCAGCAGAGAGAGACCTGTTTCACACTGAAGAACCATGCTAACCCAGAAGACAGAGTACATCACACACACACACACATCCTCATCTCACCACCAACCACAGACCTGTTGTCATTGGACAAAACCTGCCTTGACTGTTTGGGTTGTGACAGAGTATTTCGAAGGCTTTTTACATGTTTGTGAGATGAAACTCTTTGATTTGTATGATTGTTGTGATATTACATCAAACCTAAACACCGTGTTTATAAGGGCTTCATAACCTTGTGCTCTCCAATGGAGTCAGCCAAAGGTGGATTCTCCACGTGCACTGAGCCATTTTTTCTGTTGAAACGCCTCTGATTTTAGGAAAATGAATGCTAAGATTATTTAATTGTTCCATAAAGATGTTCAATGCGTTATGGTTGGTCTGTACGGAATTTCAACAAAATGTGAATGCATACCAAATGACTAAAACAGGACTGCTTTTGTAATATAGCTCTTATTTTTGTATGAAGAGAGAGAATACCCATCCATACCAATATGGCATATTTGAATAAAAACATTTTCTCTATGACGTATTTCCCAGCACAGTCAGAAATAAAGGCAGAATAATATATTTTGAGAACCGAGAGAAATAAATGGAAGATTTGGGATATTTTGTGGTAAATTGATTGCAAGATAAAAGCACTGTTTATAAAAATGTGATTCTGATCTGTTTGTGAAAATATAAGTCCTCTCAGACTTAGAATGTTTGGATTGTACAATGCTTAAGTTAAAATGGGTAATATATGACAATTGTTGAAATTGTAAATTGTATTGAAGCCATTTTTATTTGAAGAGAAAATAATTATACTTTCTGTCTGAAAGTCTGCATCGTTATTTTGTGACATTGATATTTTGGATATGGTTCACATCAGCGTTCTGAAATTAGCACTACACATACTATATATATATATATATATATGAGTTTGTTTTGTGTTGGACATTGTGATGGTTAATGGTGTTGTTCTGTTGGTGTAAATAGTATTAAGGGGGGACATTTTCCTTATTTCTCCCCAGTTTGCTTGTCTATTTTTATAGGTCATGTGTACATATGGAAAAAAAAACGGTCATTTTACTAACAGGAAAAGCCAATTAAAATACTGCTAAATCAGTGTGTTGTTGTTTGAGTGATGTACAGTACACTACCACTGCAGACCAGTGTAGATTACATACTGAATCGCTGAATTGCAAAATTCATTCTCCAAGGCAAACTTCAGACTGTATTTCTTGTTTATGCACAACCACCCCTGGAAACAACACAACATTTGAACAACATCTTTGAACCTTAGCTTGTGCTTATTTTTCACACTTAAAAGTGGCAACGGGACCTATAATTGAGCTGTGTCTTTTTGTGTGCTTTATATAGGCTTCAACATGTCCTTCCTGTTGACCTTTGACACCTGGATGGGGTAGATCATAAACACAGGACTTCCTTGGCCCGTGTCGCCCCCGGCAACAACTTACATAAGAATGTGTTCCTAGAAAACATCTGACTTGAGTCCCGTCAAAGGGTAGCAGTACCCCGGCCAATCAGAGACCTGTGAAGTTGGAGGTCGGCGCTGAGTGGGAGGAGTGTAGCCGGCTCCAGCCAATGACGTGTCAGGACTCTAGGTGTGTTGTCACAGGCCATCAACATGTGACTATGACCTAATGGGGAGTCCACGGCCAGTAACCTGAGGTGTGGAGAACTGAAGCTAGGTGACACCTGCCCGTGTTTATGATTGGCCGGCAATGCCGTCCCTGGCCGACACATGTTCTTGTTTACATTCAGCTCATACTAACGCGCCACCTGTTTTGTGGTTGGGGGACTAGTGTATGTGAGAGAGCACTGCATCAACTAAATGATCTGTACCCCAAGTCTTTACCACCTTCAGAACTGCTACCATCAAGCCTTACTGTTCTCATAAGGAGAAAACAATTCAAAACTGAACTTTTTTTTTTTAACCTTTTATTGGGATTTACTGTTACAGATGAAAACCATGCCAAATACAACCTTTTATAACAAAGGTGTACACAGAAGTGCAGGACACTTCACAGCCACGATAGAGGAAGTGACACCAGATTGTGACCAGTGGGTAAGAAATGGACGAGATGGCAACTGCAAATATTAACCATTAATGCATCCGATTGGGGGGGTACATTAGTGAGCAGTAATATGTATAAATTCCAACAACTAATCCACAAAACATCTCCATGAGGTTGACCATACAATATTGCACAAGTAATCACGATTGTATACTTAAAAAAAAAAAAATCCCAACCATCTCGTAAAAAAAGAAAATCATGCTTCCCTTTGTACCGCTTTGTTTGTATAGCTATCATTAAGCACAGGTGTCACTAAGCACAGGTGTCACTAAGCACAGGTGTCACTAAGCACAGGTGTCACTAAGCACAGGTGTCACTAAGCACAGGTGTCACAAATACACAACACAAGGACAATTAAACCTCATTTTATGGTTTCAACAAGTGAGTGATGGCAACGTGTATGTTGGTGTGTATTTTAAAACGCAGAGGTTTCCAGTAGAGAGACAGAAGGGTACAGATTACTGAGCCCCTAACAGGTACGGCACTAGGGCCATGGCGGCCGCCTCGATGGAGAACAGGTGATGATCTTCAACGTGGGGGCAGCTCATCCTCATGAACTCTGCCAGGCGGAGGAGGTACTCTAGGTTGTGGCCGGTCTTGCCCTGGGACATGGCTATCTGGGACCCTATCACCTCAGGGCTGGCTGGCCCCAGGTAGAGGGGGTTGTCGGGGGTGGCGATATACACTAGAGCCTGGACGGGCTCCTCATTTTCTCCATCAGGGACAAACTCCACAGCTTTGGTGACATACCCGCCGCAAACTGCCTCTCGCACATTGAGGTATTTGAGTGACTCTTCCACCTGAGTGCCAGTCACCTCAAAGGCCACACCCCAAGTGGATGCCTGTCATGGGAAAGGAACGAGCTGCTGGTTAGACTCAAAAATAAACAGAATTTCTGTGCAACACCATCATTTAGTATACATGTTCCTGGAAGCTACAATGTTCCCCCACTTCTACGTTTCAAGCTGAAATTCCCCACAGCATATATGCCACTATCAAAGTTCCACTTACGTCATCCTCTTCAATGAGCGTCACCACTCTTCCGGGCTGCAAGGGAGGCAGAGAGAAATGGTTTACGTCAAGGGTTTTGACTAACGCAACGTGGCAGTAAACCAGTAATGAACCTGATACACTGTATACACGACATCTTACCAGCTCATCATTTCCACGATGGAAGTTGTCTCCGTGCCAGAAACGTCTCTTGTAGCCTTGGATGTAGCCGACCTTGCTTCTCTTGTATTTGAAGTCAGGCTTCCACACCAATGACCCATAACCGAAGATCCATAAGCTAGTCTTACCAGCAAGGATGTCTTGAGGTTTCATTTTGACTGATATTGATGATGACGTTCAAGTGTATTGGTAGTGAATTTTGATGAGGTTTAATGTAAGGTTGAGCAGCTAGGCTAATTAGCCGGCTAATATTAGCTTCCGTCGGTCAAGGAGAAGCGGTATAGGTTGGCTCACCGATATACCGCGAACGGTATTTGAGCCCAACTGCTTAGCAGTTGTGAAGGTGGAATTACGGAGTCTGTTTTGCCTTGCAAGATGCATACCGATGCCTTAGTGCTGCCGCATACTTGAATTAAAAATCCATGGCTACTAGCCTTTACGTTTTCTAAACAAACGGTAAACAAGCTGTCTGGCTAGCTATTTAGCCAGACGGTAAAAATAGTCTTAGTGGTTACAATACAGTCTAAAATAGACGATTATCAAAAATGGATCGTTCCTTGAGAAATGTTTTGACAAGCAGAAGGTTCCCAGACGTTTCTCCGTTCTTCCTAGGTGAAATGGCGTGGATGTTGTTTCGTTTTTGTAGCTACCAGCATAAATAGGTGTGTCTCAATGACTGCGTTTCTGACCAATGGCATTTGAGAGAAGGTTGGTGTCCAAGCCATCTGTCCAATCCACCTATGGTGCGCCAAAATAGGCGGCAATTTACGACCAAATGTGATATTTTATTGGCTTAAAACCAATCAATCATCACGCCTTTTCTTGATAGGGATTCGTTTAAAAAACGTCACTCCCATAGACAGGATATGTGATTGGATAAGCCTGTTGTCGCTCTTTGGAATGTTGCATATCATTATTGCAGTTGGCTGATGCAACCTGCTTCAGCATTTCAAGCAACGGCCGGAGTCATTGCATCAGACTCAGGAAAGGATAAGGGCAGTCTGAATCTGACCCTTGAATCTTCCCTTGAAAATAACAACACAACTTGTCTGAAGGTGGTGTTTCGTGCCTTTTGATGTGTGTATTAAAGTGTTGTCTACAAGTAATCATAATATTCCACCAGATGATTCATCTCAAACCAAAAGTTAATTTGTGTAAGTTGCATAAAAAGTATATAGTGTGACTTATTGTATTTGTGTGAGTGCACATGTACAGCGTACTAGATAAAGTGTGGTGCATATCTGCCTGTGTTAATTTAGGCTATTATTTTTTGTTCAAAGCAACATTTGTTACGTGTGTGATGCAGTGAAAGTTCAAAGATCCAGTGGCACAAACAACCATGTCATGTTTTTCAGCTCCCATTCATTTGCTCTAATTTGACTTTCCAGATGGTTTGGTACACGCAACCATCTGGGAAGTCATCCATGGAAACTTCTTTGGAAAAGGGCAGGCGTCTTAAAAAATACATACACTTGCCAGGTGATTGGATGAACCATCGGTCTATCGCCATCCATCATGAGCTAACTTCGACCACACCCATAGCTGCCAGTAGATCCTAAAGTGGCTGATTGGTCAGCACCACTGTGGTTTGAGTACAAACAAATAACTTGAAGCTGGGCAAGAGGGATTCATGCACGGCCGTGATCTTGTGAATCCAGAAGTCTCGCAAGACCTCTCCCTTCATCTGGATGTTCCTCCCCTCTTCCCTCCCCCTCATCTAACCCATGTGGAGCTATGCATGTCCACCACATGTTATACTTGAAACTTGCCCTGACACGTGCTGTCAGATATGCTAGTATGTCATTTCAAAATATACAATCCTCTTTCCTGCAAGCCCAGTCCTAGAGCTGTTTTTCTACAGCATCTGTGCTAAGTTCAAGCCTCATCCATAAGTAATACAAGATGATCTATAAATAGTGGCATTAGCTGGTATGATAAGATGTTGACAAGAAGTGTTTACATAAGCTTCTTAGGATCTACATGGTGCATAACCCCTGTTCTGCTTGGCGTCATATAACCCAGTCACGCCAGATAGTTTAATGCCCATCTCATAAAGCCTACCACTGATCCTAGTGTGCACATGAGTGAAATCCAAAAATAGAACTGAAGAATTCTGTAATCAGTCGGTGGACATGGTACCTCTGTCCAGTTTTTTAACTGTGCTGACCAGTGTTTGGGCTATTTACTGACCCCTAGTGTTAATTAATAAGAAAACCTTGTATGGTGAGAAGGATGCAAATTCACTTGTTGGGTGCAATGCACAGGTGTTTCTTATTTTTTAAACCTACATTCTAATTGAGATCCTGTTGCTGAAAAACGTTTAACTTGTAAAAACTAAAATATTTTGTGAATATTATCTCAACGGTTGATGGTGATTGCATCTATCTAGAACTAGAAAGGGTACCATTTCTGTGGAAATTGTGAGGTGTGTTACAATTTCACCTCCAAACCAAGGAGCGTCATCTAGTGTCCATAACGACTTCACTGTCTGAAGACTCGGGGTCATGTGACCGGCTATCCGCGTTGTAAGTATGGACAACTGCGTTTCGCTTTTAGTGTTATCCACTCCAATCTATCAGATATTGATTGACATCGATTGCTCTACAGGACTTATGATCATCAGACCTGACCCTCGGACCGGTAAGTAACTTGTAGCTGAACTAACTAGCCTACTGCTGTGTTGGATTGCTAGAGCTAACCAGTACGAAGGGCGAAAACACTGGGTCTTGGTATCACAGCCTGGAAACATAGCTAGCTACACAATGCTAACATCATGGCCCGTACTTGTGACGTTTCTGCAGCTGACTATTTGCAGCTAGACTTTTAGCTAGACTAGCTATCTATCTGAAGCTAACTGAACTGATGTACTATCGGTAATTTCGTGACATTTTGATGTTAGTGACGTTTGTGACTGGCTAGCTAGTTGTGGCACCATTACCTTCACTTTTTACCACAACAAATATATCCTGCCTAAACCTTAAAAAGGAACTTTGCGCCTTGACGAAGGCTAGCACACCCAACTATACAAAATACAAAACACACGGGTATAAGTGTGTTTTCCGCATTCTTCATTCCCAAGCCGTGACATCAATCCACACATTTCCTTATTTCATAACAGTGTAAATAGACTTGATTGAGACGTTTGTCTCTCCCGTTGCTTGTTTTGTGGTTGTTTCCTGACTGGCTGAGGAATCCATGTTAGCAGGAGCAGTACACTGGAAGAGATGCGTGAGAAAGCAGTTGGCCTGCACAGGCATGTTCTGCATTTTTTAATCAGAGAGGAAACAGGAACTGATGTCACTAGGTCACAAACAGGATGCTGTGATTATAACACAATGAGAATGCTTGGCCATACTATGGAGACCTAGGGTCCAAAGGACAGGGCCTTAGTGTGTGTGTGTTTGTTTGAGTCTGTGTGGGTTTGAGAGAGAGAATGAGGAGACAGTTTGTAATGCTTTTGTAATTGAGTTTAAGTTATGATGAGTTGTAGGAGTTATTCACATATTAGTATTTGTTTCTGTCTCAGTGTGTATAAGAATACATGGTTATTCATGGTTTGCATGTATGTCTTTGTGTGTGTGTCTGTGTTTGATGCTGAAATGGCCTGCTGGGTGTGGTTGGGTAACAGGTTGAAGTCGAAGGGTTTAACCAGATGACTAAGAGCTGAGATAACAAGTGTGTTTTTCTCCCTGGTCGACAAGGCCGGAAGCCTTCTCTCCAAACCTTGTGATCTGCTCACTTCCTGGTGCATCCCTTTTTCACACGTGCACACAGCCCCAAGGCTGAGGGGGTTGACAGGGATGACCAGATGAACAGGATGTGTGCGAGGAAGAGACCTCCAGATCTGCAGCTCGGTGTTGATTGGGAGAGGCTGACTAGATTGAATCGTGTTGATTGGATGCACAACAAGAAGGGTTTTCTGAGCTCTGACTCATGTGATCCGGTTTTCCGTTGAGGATCTGAAACTATAGCCGGAGGTTTGTTGTAGTGAGCAAAGGCCAATTAAATAAAATTATATTATACTTAACTATTATACTTATAAGTTATACTTATACAACACTTTGTTTGTGGTCCACCCTCAACTTCCGTTTTGACTGGCCAAGTGACTGGCTCTCACAAGTCCATAAACCTTTCCCCCCCACACAATAGTGCCAACGGTGATATTTCATGATTTGGCTTAATAGAGGACCCGTAGCCTTCCATCTGGCCTCCCCTTCCTCCAGTAACAGCCCCAGTGCCAGGCCCTCTGCCTGGCTTTGTCTGGTTGAAGCAGGGGGGCGGTGGGTGGTACACCAGGAGGCTGAGATGCTGCCCTTAACCCTGGAGGTCTGTGAGTCAGGGAGCTGGGGATACCCTATGGCTGTGTGTGTGTACGTCTACTGCGTTTTATGGGACCTCTGGGTGTGTGTATTTGTGTGTGCTAGTGTGTGTGTGTGCCGTGGAGTAAAGGCAGGGAGAGGCCTGGCATATGCCGCTGTTTTTATGGCAGCGCAGGGTCGCTCCTCGCTCCCCGACGGCATCTGTTCAGCTGGGATCTGTTCTTAGTGTGTGTGTGTTTGGAAGGGGGGCCTTCCCCTTGCCTGTTTTTTTTGTTTTTGTTTCACCCTTCCAGTTCAAGGGGGTGGTATCCGTGGAAACGGATTTTAATTTTAAGCCAATTTACAAGCAGAAAGAGGGAGGGGAACGGGTGCATGAGCCAGAGGGGGGTTTCAGGAATGACTGGAAAGCATGTACTGTGGTATCTGTTCATGCTAGTCCTCTCTAACTAGGCAATCCTGTTGTGGCTGTTTGTGTCAAATAACTAGTGGCACCAATATCTGACCTCATATTCACAAGTTTGCTGGAAAGCTGAGACATGAAACACCACATTACTGTAGCTACTGGTTATGACAAAGTGGTATATAGAATAAAGGTCCCATCATCTTCCCAGTTGAAAAAAAATACACAAGACAGAAGAACATCAGTTATACTTAGTTTCATTGTTTGAAAACACCTCAAAAATAATTTCATTTTCCATTCACTGACATCAAATTAAAAACAGTTTTGAAGCAATTTAAGTTTTATTCTTCAGAAGTTTGGTCTTTATAAATATGCATTATATACAAAATAATATTATAAAACATATAAAGAGCAATGTGTCATATTTAAATTAAACTCTGGAAATGATCATTAAAAAAATTACATTATTGGTTCTGTATTTTTCAAAACTCATTATAGGCAGGCAGTGGTGTGACAGTCTATTTCTTCCCCATGTGTCTCTTTGTATTCCTGGGCTGTGTTGCATAAAAACGGTCCTTCTCCTGAATCCTGCTGGCACAGCACTGAGTATTGCGCTTCTGTGGTTCTTCTCTCAAAATCCCAGTTGATTAAAAAGTATTTTCCCATGTTTTTTTCTGTAGTGCAAATGATCCAAGGAGAGACAAGGGCACACATTTAGCATTTAAATCCTCTCTTAAGGCTTTTAGTGATTTTGGGCTGCATACAATCTTCAGTCCAACCTGTCATTTTCGGTTGATAGACAGTTGAAAATTGTTTAGACATTCATAGTTCTCGTGTGGTTAATTTCTGATGGGTGACGTTGAGTTCGGTCAGCTCAACCCTGAGTCTTGCATAGCTGGAGAAGCTTTTGGGGGAGAGCAGGGGGGGGGGTTGAATTTCAAGCACCTCCTTTTGATTGGTTGGCTGTCAGTCACCATGATTATCCCATAAGGCAGGGTCAACTATGAAGAAGAGGTGTTCTCCTCCGACACCTCCCCTGGCTGCCAAGGACGGGTCAGAACCCCCTCTTGTCAGTCCCCACACCCGGTGCAGCGAGTGGGGGTTCAACGTTCCCAGAAGTGAACAGGTCCATGACTGTGTACACATTTGTATACAAACGCTCAGTCTATGTCAAGTTCTCAACGCGTTTCTTAGTCTGAAAGAGGGTACAGTTCGCTTTCCTCTTCTACAGATCTCAAGTGTTCCAGAACAGCAGTGGACATCACAAACTATCTCCAGTCTCTTCTCAGGTTTTGTAAACAATCCAGAATAGAATATTCTGCTTCGATTGTGTATTTCTCCTTTGCTGGCATACCCCTCTCAGAATCATACCTTCAGAAAGAGGAGAGAAACAGAATTACACTTAAGCAGTCGGGAATAGAAGACAAGTCCTGCTATTTGCTAAAGATTAGAAAAGGTATGTTTTGCCCTTATCAGAATCAGAATGGGATTTATTCGCCATGAAAGTTTGCACAGACAAGGAATTTGCTTTGGCAGGAAGGTGCATACAATAAACATATACCTAAAATTTAAATACGTGAACTATCTATACTAAGGATACATAAACTAGCAGTACTAAGTGGGATTAGAATAGAATTAAATATACAATAAAATATAAGTTGCCGTAAAGAGCGCACCTAACGACCGAGGCAGCCATCATCGGCGCCATCTTGGATCGAAGATCCATGCTTAGCTATATCCATTCACAACCCAACTCATCACCAGTTACAAACATAACACACGTGAGACTAAAATTGTCCGAATGGAGGAATGAAGCTCTGTTAAGTGAACGGTTTTATTTCAGGTATATATATATAATACCCCTTCCAGGCCTTCACATTGTCAGTTTGAAAAACAGTAATTCCATTCAGTGGCCTTTTACAGTTTAGAGAAGGCATTGCCACGTGTGACTACTCCATATGATGTCTTGGCTGAAGTTCAAGATGTATAAGCACACAAGCATAAAAGCAGTTCCATTATGTGTAAGCTACGCCTGTAAAATAACTGCCGTCAGCAGATATTAAACACACATGTATTCGTCTGTGATAGAATACATGAGATGAAGAAGGAAATTAATATAGTTATGTTGATGACGAGGATATTTTCCTTGTTACCTCGGTCGCTATGACGCACTCTCTTCTCTCTTCTGCTATAACGAACACAGACTGGTAGATGGAGTCTGGTGTGGAACATATCGTTGATATCCTACACTCCGGTTTATCACTGCAAACAAATCACATTCCACATTAACACAAACTAGAAGCACATGGAGGACATGGCACAGCACTGCATTATGGCGGAGGGGAGGGCACAAGGAGTTGAATCTGAACTGTACAAAGTGGGAATGGTGTCTAGGTTTGAAAATAGAATATATATTTTTTTTCTTTTCTTTTTTTGACAACACATGGTGACGTTGTGGTTAGACGTGAGTGTGACAAATGAATATAACTAATTTCCTCCTGTCACAAACAGAAACGCCATGAAACCTATAGAAAAATACTAAACCACTATGAATGGTTTTCACCTTTGACACACTTAACCATTTTCTACTGCTTTGAGTTCTCCCCCACTGCACATTATATCAGGCAGGCAATATATAAGAGCAGGCAGGAAACCACAGGGAATAATGTGGCAGAATAATGGCAGTTTAAAGAAGGCCAGAACATGTCCTCTCACCTGTACATTCTACTTAAGGGTATTTTCTCTTCTAAACACTTGTTGTAGACGTGACTGTTATCCTCTTGCGATTTGTCGTCCTTAAACTCTTTCGACTTCGAGTTGTAAGAGTCTAAGTGATAGTTCTTATGGATAAAGTTCGACTTGTCCGAGTCGCAGTCCACTTCCAGACCCACTTTGTGATTGATGTTTTTCAGCTGCGAGGCGGGTATCAGGTTATCCCTCTGGACGTCAGACAGGTTGTTCATGGTCTCCCCGTCTCCCCTCTCCCGGTTGGCCTGCCTGTGGATGTGCCTGAGGGCCAGGCCCACCATGCACAGCAGCATGAGCAGGGCCACCAGGCCCACAGCCAGGGAAACTGCTGCCCACTGGAAGCCATCTTGGATCTCCCCGCCCACTGGCAGGGTCACAGCAAAGTACTGGCAGCGGGGGCCAGTGAAGCCTGAAGGGCAGATGCAGGTGGGAGGGGGCTTCCCGGGACCCCCTCCCCCGGTGCAGACACCCCCATTCAGGCAGGGCTGGAGGGAGCACTCCTCGAGGGGTCTGTCGCAGTTGCGTCCGGCGTAGCCTGGGGGACAGGCGCAAGTGTAGTCGTTGATGCGGTCGAGGCAGGTGCCTCCGTTGATGCAGGGGTTACCGGCGCACTCGTTGATGTTGACCTCACAGTGCATGCCGGCGAAGCCTGCCTTGCAGCTACACACACGCACGCCACTGTGGACCACACACAGACCACCTGTGGAGAAGACAGGGCTTAGAACATCAAAAGACAGCAGGAACATGTGCAGAACTGACAGGCGAAGAACATGGCATTGTGAGTTGTACGTTTTAGAGAAAACAAAACGATCACAGCCTCGCAAACGAGCTGATCTTACAAGCTATCAAACCTGCACAGATCTTTCAAAACCACAAAACCAGTCCTGTCAACTTCCGAGCGTTTGAGTCACCAGAGGAACCAAACCCAAGTAACATTTGAGACTTTTCCCCTCAACATCCACAGCAGCCTACGCTGGTGACACGCAGGCCACAGTGCTGGAAGCCACCGCGTGTTTACATGGAGGACAGACACAGAGTTTCCAGTGATTCCTGTTGTTCCACACCATGTCCAGCCTGAGGAAATCAGACAGGGGAAGGGGGGGGGGGGGGGGTCAAAGAAGGGAAGGGGGCGTACCGTTGGCGCAGGGAAGGGACGTGCACTTGTCCACTCTCTTCTCGCAGTTGAGTCCGGTGTAGCCGCGGGGACACTCGCACACGTAGCTGCGCCCGTTGTCCTTCTCGTGACACAAGCCGTGGTGGAAGCAGGGGGAGTCGGAGCAAACCAGATGGCTCTCCTCGCAGTGAGTCCCTGCGAAGCCCTTGGGACAGGAGCAGACGTAGCCTGGGTCCAGGTTCTGAGGAGGCCAGGACACACACACACACACACGACAGTCAGTCATTTCAACACATCCCTCATAGATAAAAGTCTAAAGATAAAAAATAGATAAAACTGTCCTCTTGCTTTGGGTGACATTTCTGCATAGTTATGTTTCTGCCAAGCTGTCTAGTCAGCCGTGTAGTGACAGTCTTATGTATTATAGGGTAAACAACAGAAAAGTCAAGTTTGGTTCAGTGCCGTAGTCCAGTGTGTCGGGGCAGAGCAGCGTGAGGGCTGTGGTGAAGAGCCTCACCGTGCAGAGTCCTCCGTTCCTGCAGGGGTTGCTGTCACACTCCTGCAGCTCCAGCTCACAGTTGACCCCTGTGAACCCCGGCAGGCAGGTGCAGGTGTAGCTGCCCTGACCCGTGTTCATGCAGGTGGCCCCATTCACACAGGGACGGTGGTGGGTGCAGAAGTTCAGGTCTGGGAGGGGAGATGAAGAGATTCACGGTCAACGGTTTTAGTCTAAGCCTAGGCTTCATCCATGTCTGGCAGACTGAGCCTGAGAGCTTACAGTTTGAGTAAAGACTAGCTCATGTAAGCTGGGCTTGTTTGTTCTTACCCTGGTCACAGAACAGGCCTCCCCAGCCCTCCTTACAGTTACACTGCCAGGGCTGCTGGCAGGTACCGTGCTTACAGGCTGGGTACTTCTTGCACTCGTCACAGAACATCCCCTGCCAGCCGTCTCTGCATCTAAGAGACACAGAACACACATTGAGGTCAGTGTCTACTACTCACCCCACAACACGGACACAGACTGTCCCAGACCACACTCAAAACAAGCATTCATCAGCGAACATAACCCAGTGCAGTCTACTTACTAAACTGACCTGTTTTTTTTGGGCCGTGTTTTAATCAGCCACAGTTTTATGACCATGCGATTGACGATGGTAGACCAAGTGCATCCACATACAGTTTATTTATCCCAGCTCAAAGCTACAGATAAGAGCCGTGAGTTAGACAGGCTTAGAGTCTGGACAGTAACCAGAACAACAGAGCTGAATGGTTCTCTTCTCTCATGTTTCACAGTGAAATCAAATTCCCTGCACAGCGCTAAGTAACCCCGTGCCTCCTCATGACTTGCAAAGAAGAGAGGAATGAACTAGACAGCCAGGAATTTTCTCACATAGTGTGTGAGTGACCGAGTAAGAGTGTGTATGTGTGTGTGTGTGAGAGAGAGTGAGTTTGTGTTTGACATTATGTGACTGGCTGCATGCTTGTGCAGGCGAACTGTTCCCCAACAGGAATGAAAGTGGGTGTTCTTTTTCTGTTGAAGAGTTGATGGGAGATCAGAATGAGCTTTTAGCCAGCTACTTTGATCCTGTCAAATGTGCAGCTCACACACTCACACTTCAGATCCTCGTCATCCAAATCATCATCCATCATTGTGGTGTACTTACACACACTCTCCAGGCATGGAACAGTTCCCATTCCCCTCACTGCACCCTTTCAGGCAGATCGCTGAAGACAGACACACACAGATAAAAAATTAGTCATCAAAGAAATAACATCACTTATGTCAAATACGGCTTGCTTATTTCACATTCTTACGTCAATTCATCGGTAAATAAGAAAATATACTGTTGCCTTAAAATGTTTAAGGCTCAAGGATACTGTCTGTTAGATAATTATGGTCGGATTCTAGTAGTGTGCAAAATCAACATTTAACAACGATAATAACATTTTGCCTATAAGCCTCCAGTTCTGGAGTCTCTCATCTTTGGATCATGTTCCGGGCTCGCTTCCGGATGAAGCAAACCACACGTGCTAAACTTGTCAGACATACAGTTGGCCTGGGTGACACTGGTTTGGATCCGATAGGCGACCGACGGTAAACGGCCGGTTAGTCCCTAACAGATGCTTGCTTTCAATAGCAGACAGCTGTCCCTATTGTTGTTTGTAGTCTGCGCGAACCACATATGCAGCTGCTACGCCGCACATTCAACAATAGGAGGACTACCATTTTCGTTGGCGTGTGGCGGATAATAATGCTGCGATTAACCCTGGCGCGTGCTGCCGCCCGGGTTACTTCAAGGGACGCTCGTTCGTGCAGGGATTAAATTACCTGGCACGCGCGTTCCAGTGGGTTACACAAAGTTTACCATGCAGTACGAGTAAAATACAGAAATAAATGAAGATGGATAAAAAGAGAAACAAAGACGTGTAGTTTGAGTTTTAGTGTATGAATGACCTAATTTATCTTTCGCACGTGCTTATCCCGTGGCCGCTTTAAAAGATTGATGTTACGACACGTGATCCCATCTGGTTAGAATTTGGTGCCACAGTCAAAATAGAACTCGTTTTACCGCCAAGTGACATCGATGACAGATCCGCAGTCACCCTGCGGTTTCAGCACATGGTAACGATTATCCTCATGATGTATCCTTCAATCTGGCCTTTGATTCATTTGTTTTGGTAAACTAGGCCTGTACACATACGCCTGTTGTACTGTTAGCCAAATGGCACCAGGCCCCGTGCACTTAGAGGTCCATTCAGGAACCTCCAAAACGAAGAAATACTCACAGCATTTGAGAGTGTAATGACTGAGGCTTACTTCAAACACATTTGAAGCAACAATATGTTTCCACTCTTCAATAAAACTCATCCACCCGTCCCTGATCAGCTTCCTTCCAAAACGAATTCCTAGGCTTCAATTCCAGCCTAGAAGGTTGACCTAATTCATTGGCAACTTCCTGAATCTTTTGCTCACACAATAACATACAAAAACATGTACCTCATAACAAGAGTCAGACACCAAGCAATATTAGTGCCTTCAGGTCGCCAGAAGGCATAGACACAACAACAGTACGAGTCTGAGACTGAATCTTCCACCGCTGCTCCTAACAATCAAGCTAAGTGTACTCAACTAATTAACCAAGACACACATGCCGACTCCATTTGCCACGAAAGACCACACTTAAGGCCTTGGTACACTTACTGTACACGCAGCCACCTAAAGGCCTACGCCTTCACTGTCACCCACGATACTTGAAGAGGATGATGTCACACAGCCGCATACATTAGGCTCGATAACAGCCCACACCACGCCTATACTGCATCACCAGCGAAGACAGCGAATAACGCCCAAGACAGGTGTGAGACTGAGTCGACACATATCTAGGCTAAGCCAGTGCACGTAGTGAGACAGTGACCAACACCAAAGAGAGAGTGGTGGTTGTCATGGTGGCTTACGTTCTTCGCAGTAGTCTCCCTTCCACCCGGGCAAACAGGACAGCTGGCCGTCGTGGTTACAGGTGTAGTGGCCGAACCGGTCGTCTCTGGGCGTGCAGATCTTGGAGCAGCTTTCTCCGTAGTAATTCTCGTTGCAGATGAAACGGTAGGAGTAGCGTAGCTCTGTCTGCTTGCTGCTCAACACGTCCTGAGACCACTGGCTGTCTACGCCCAACTGCCTCTGCACGGCAAAGAAGCCGATCAATACCTCATTGTTCATGTCTGAAAGAAAAAAAGAGGAGAAATGTAAGAGTTAGGGCCCCCCCGACAAAAAGTTAGATCATAGCATGATTTACGTGACCATGATCCATTCTCTTCATACCAATTCAAACACCTTCTTCGTGCCCAACAGCTTAATGCAGTTGTTCGCCTTACAAAAGCCCTTAACCCACTATGGCTGTGATAAAGGATGAATGTAGATTAAAATGCCCTAGTCCTTCCTGTAAGATGAAACACTCCCAAGAATTCTCCTGCCTTCCAAAGGTGTAAAATACAGGAAGATGTAGTCAGTGGCTTTTGGCAGGGCCTGAGTATTCTCACCAAAGCCCAGAACTCTTTCCCACGCCAAAAATAAACCAAAGGAAGTTCAATTGTGTTTGAGTATAAGAATGAAAAAGGTGTTTTTAAAGAGACAACAAAGGACAGAGGCGTGAAAATGTGAAAAATACGGAGAACAATATGCAACTGGTTCCCATGAATCATTTATAGTGAGCTGATAAGTACTGTAAAGGGTGGAATACCTTTCTTTGAAGTGTTCAAAAACATTAGTTATAGTATCGTAGTGAAATGTGTAGAAACGTCGCCCTCTAGTGGTCATGTATCCACTTACCTACAGGTTGATCTGCAGACTGTGAATGCCAAGCTTCAATTATCAACGAAAACGATCCCTGGAGGTGAAAAATAATAATATTAAACATATGATTTAAAGTGCATTCAAACACGATATTCACAGCATGAGCACGAATAACCCACTTTCTCTTTCCAATTTGAAAGCACAATAATCTACATTGGTGCTCATTTAGGCATCTGCTATAAACATTATATAGCTACACATAAAGACACATGACTTAAACGTGTCATAAGACGCATCTGTTTAGCCAATTTGCTACTTGAGATAAACAACATCCCTTAGTACCTATTCATCGAGTATTACCTGATGGATTAACTAGGCCTGCGAGTGCGACCTGCAAATATAACAACTGTCCCGTTGAGCAACAACACTCCTTAAACACAGCCTGAAACATAACAAATGATACACGTAAAAAATCTTACCGGCCACCCAAAGTTGAACGGCAGTCGAATAGGTCTGCTAAAAGTGCCACCGTCCATTGCGCTGAACGAATTGGTCCCCAGCACCGGTGTCACGGCACTTCCAAAAATACAGTCACCTGGCGACACCACTACTTGGTAGTTCTTCAAGCACACTCGAAACAAAGTCCTGCAGTAGGGTTTGCACGAGTTTCCATTCGCCAGCAGTCCTTTGTTATTTTTAAATTCATGAAGGTCGAGCTCAAATACACCAGATCCAAATACCTAAAAGGAAAAGAAAAAAAATACATTGTTTAAATATAGCTATAGCGAATGCATTTTTGTTACAAACAAATGGCTGTCTGGCTAGATCTGCTTGTTGCTGTGCATGATCTCCAGGGAGATGAATTCCTTGTTACCTGTGAGAGTATCGTAGTGCTGAATGCGATGGTAAAGGTGAACCAAGCTGCCATCCTTTTCACTTCTCCAGGGCAGCCGCGTCACCCGCCAATATATCCCCAAAATGCCCACAATTCCAATGTGTTGGAGTAAAATCTAAAAGAGTGAATTCAATCAACAAAAGGGTATAAATCCTTCCTCGCGCTCTCTCCGCGTGTCCTTAGCTCCCTTTTGAGTGTGCCAAAACACCAGGACGCGTCTCGTATTCCCAGGTTATCCAAGCGGTGAAGCGAGACCAATATCCACGTCTGATCCTTCTCTGACCTCTAAGCACCTTGCATTTACAGTACTCCACAATTGTTACGTCGGTTCGTGTTGGGTTGGTGCCACTGGCTTGTTTTTGGTGCTACTTTTGCTGCGTCAATCTTGCGCCGTGGATGTACAACGGTCGTCTTATTACTCGTGAATGAAGTGTGGAGTATCGCATCCTTCAATTTATAGACTTACGCTGTGGTGCTCATTACATAAACTGTCAATCAATCGCAAACGCCGCCCCTTTTACATATTCAACCCCCTCTACCCAACAACAATGATATACACATTTAATACCCAGCAGCGCTATGCTGACTGACCATCGTAGGCGACTTGGCGATTAATAACAAGTCTGGCATCTGTTGATGTAGGCTATTTATTACGCGTGGGAGGAGGACGCACAACAACGCTCAACTGTTTCCACACACTTTTTGATTCAGACAGGCAGGCAAAATGAAACTTCTTTAGAATAAAAATCAACATTTAAATGTTTGCGCCTCCATTCAAACCGGTCCAAGGTTGCCGGTTACTCAGCTGCGCGGCTAAAAGGTCGGTTCATTTGACCGCGTTTGTCTTCTTCTTTTTCCCCCACAAGGTGCGTTTAGAACAGAACGGTATTATTTCCCTGCAGTATAATTTATAGGCTTTTATTTGTGAAAGACAAACGGTTACTCCACCAGTAATTAGGCCTAGGTTTCTACATTATAACCCACATTTATGAAAACATCAAACGTACTAAAAGTGACCGAACACCTGCACACATAGCAACTACAAATAAAAAATTAATGTTGCCAATATTCCAGGCTATGTGTGATTTTATAGTGGTTTGCTACTACATTATCTTTCAGCGGCGCGTGCCGCATGTTGCCCACCCTGTCTTTACAGCTCAACGGCAGCGTGCCTCCTATTGTTGGGACGCGTGCCCCCTCTCTTCGTTCTCATGCGGGTTTCATGTGCGGGGGAGACATAACTATTCAGCTGTATGTAAATGAGCTCTCTCTCTCTCTCTCACACACACACCTGCATCCGTAAAATTGGCTTATTCTTTTCCATAGGCCTACCCTTAAGCATCTCACGGGAATTGCATATAGGATTTCCCACGCCATAGGGTTAAAAACGCTCATAATTTGATGGCCTATACACTATTCATTGGTGATTGGACGAATTTCCACCCTCTAATAAAACTGCTGTTGAATTCTGCATCCTAAGAAATCAGCATCCTAGAAAGCGCGCGTGTGCATAGATAGACAGGCTGAGTGGGTGTACATGGATGCAGTAGCTAGCTGTTCCCGATGTTTTGCCAATACGAACACTGTGTTTTTTTTATTATCTGATCGGATGTGCTGGGCCTATTTGATCGCAAACTATGGTTACAATTTTATTTTCTGCCTACCATCTGGAGAGAGACTGGCAGGGCATGCCGTTTATAGTCTGTAGATGGGAGACTGTCCCGTCTTCTCCTTCAACATGTTATTACAGTACCATTTGGAAAACAATTGGACGCATACTTGATTTTCTGTTGTAAAATTGTTTTCAGAAGTTACGTGCTAAAAGCTGTAGGCCTATATCTTTAAAATGAAAGCTCAATCAATCCCCACCAGGAAGCGATGCATGACAGAAAGACTCAAATTAAGGCCTTCCCTTTTTACTTTTGCCTATAAAATGTAAAAAAGAAAAGAAAAAGGGGGGTAATCAATCTTCAAACATTATTTGTTTAAAGTCTTATTTTTTATTTCTCAATTCTACTTGTTCAACTGGCCACTGTTCTATTCCTAAGCCTCCGTTTGACCTCCTGTTTGTACTCCATCTGTTTTCAGATGGTAGCTATCTGTGGGTTGCCGAGAGTGCAGAGCGAGAGTAGCCTATGTTTGCTGTGTTTACAGGGGGCAGACAGAGTGAGTTGGTTCTGAGCATGGCTTATTGACACACCTGTTACTTCTATAAAGGGCCCACTGAGATACTATGCTCAGACGTGGTGCTTGTAGCGTGTCGGCCTGTCTGCGTGTTTACTCAAGACTCCCCAGCTCTGATATCAACATGTCATCTGTTTTCATTGCCCTGTTCATTGTCTATTTATGGTTGGAAATAGTTAAAAGAGAACTTTATGGATAGTACTGTATGCTTTCTGGCTGGATGGACTGTCTAATAAGTGAAGACCTGATTATGTGCCTGAATATAGATCTGTTTGAATTCAAACACTTTGCACTGTTTGCCATTATTTGTAAAAAAAATAAATAATAAAATGTTCTTCATATAATGTTTTTCCATTGTTGACTTTGGGTATCACCAACCTACTTCCAATCTGTTATTTCGTTGATCTGATAGGGGTGGACAGGTAGTGCTATGATTTGAAAATTGCAGCCTTTATTGCACCTCTGCCATATAATTTTCTCTAATGGTGAATATTACCTGTGCTATCTCCTTTAAAGCCATATGTCTCCAATTCAGCTGACATAAAACCGCCATAAAGAATGTCACATGTAGAGTTTATAGGAGGTTCAACAACTAAGCACAGATGATAACACTACATTTCCAGCAGTACCCGGAAAGCCAAATGACAAGCTAGTCTTTAACCAGCTGAAACAGACGCTTTGGGTCATAATTCTGTCTGCTCAGACTCAGGCCATGATCTCTCTCTTTCTATCTTGCCCTCTCTCTTTCTCTCTCTCCCCCCTCTCTTTCTCTCTCTCCCCCCTCTCTTTCTCTCTCGCCCTCTCTCTTTCTCTCTCCCCCCCTCTCTTTCTCTCTCTTTTTCTTTCTCTTCCATCTCACTTTCGTTATCTGCAAATCATTCAGTTATTGCTATTTGTCTACTCAGATATCAGTAACAGATACCCATAATTGTTCAGGAGATGATAACTATATTTTGGTACCTCACGATTCGATTCGAATTGGTTCTTGGGGTCAAGAAACCGATTCGCGATTTTTTTATCCAACATAATTTTTTACATTTGTGAATTGATGTGAATTGCTAGAAGACTGAATCGCGATTCAAATGTGAATCTATTTTTTCCCCCCACCCTTAATAACTATCTGATAAGCTGCACTCACTCTGTAAGATTTCAGCATGTCGCATGAAATGCCTGTATGTCCTGTATGTGCTAAGTCCACAGAGAGTCTGAGAAACTGTCAGCAAGTGTTTTTTGTGGTTTCTCTGATGTGTTTTTCTGTGATTTCCTTTGCTGACATTGCATCATTCTGCAGCTCCAGAGAATAGCTCGACCCAGAACAAACCCAGTTCTCTGGTACTGTTCATGCCAGGTCTGGAACCACAAACTGGGGATCTGCATGCATTGAAACCGTGCATCAAAGGGTTTCCAGCTTTCAGTCAACACAGCAGGGTCTCCCAGACCAGACTTCACGTCCTGGTGTCCACTTCCTGCCTCAGTGTTCCGCCGGCCCGTGGGGGGAGGGGGGTCTGGGGTCAAACTGATGGGGGGGGGGGGAATAAAGATGGGGGGAGAAGTGAAGAATGGGGAATGAAGGAGAGAAGAGAGTGTTAACCCCTAAAAATCTGCCCCATGTTCCTTCCCTTGGTCTCACTGTTCTCAGTGAGAGAGCCTGCGGTCTGGGGATTGTGGGCTGGTCTAGCTGGGTCTAGGGGGGGTTCTGGGTAGGTCTAGCTGGGGTCTAGGGGTTCTGGGTTGGTCTAGCTGGGGTCTAGGGGTTCTGGGCAGGTCTAGCTAAGGTCTAGGGGTTCTGGGCAGGTCTAGCTAAGGTCTGGGGGTTCTGGGCAGGTCTAGCTGGGGTCTAGGGGTTCTGGGCAGGTCTAGCTGAGGCGGGTTGGGCCTGGACTGCTTCTGTTCTCTTTCTGTTTGTGACAAACAACCTCCCCCCCCCTTTCCACTCAATTATTTTCTCACCATTCTGGCGGTTCTCACGAAAGCTGTGATCCACTGACAAGAAAGTGTACACAGCCGACTGTTTGGAGCACAGCCACCAGAATATCTATTGTTGTAGATGGAATGCAAGGAATGCTGTTGAATCAAACAATATGCCATGACGTTTTCTCCCTTTCTAGCTGGATGTGTTTTCTTCTCTCCTATATAGTGGGACCGTGATAAAATGAAAGCCATCTGAATAGTTCCCAATGTAACAGGCTGAGAGAAAGGCATCTAACCGACCTGTCTCTAAATCTTGCAGTATAACTGGGCTCGTTTTGAATGGCTTCTGTGTGACATGAGGTCCGGTCTATGTGGTCCACTGCTGTCATCCGCCAGACCCCCTGAAGTGTTGATCTTTGGGTCCCAGCTCTGCTCACCCAAGGCTGCTGGGCCTCAGAGCAGGCCCTTTTTGAAGTCCAGCTGCGCTCTGTCGTAAAAGTAGAGTAAATCTTGATTTAAGTGAAAGAAGGCCAATATGTTGGAACAGATTGACATTGGCGCAGAGAGAGGAGGGTTAACAGGGTGCTGTAAGACCCCCAGGTTCAAACCCCTGATCCAGACAGGAACGACAACTCATTCATCGCCCTGGAAACAGCTCTATTAAGGAAGTGAGAGGATGACCTCCATAAAAGGTCATAGAAAGGGAGTCGGCCCTGTGGTTTTGGGTCTCTCTGGAGTGGTTATGTTCTCTAGTTATATCCAGCTCTCCTGAAACATTGTCTTGAGCTTTAGTCTGAGATGTGGAATGGTGTTTTTGATATCTTGACCCATAACCTTTCTTCTCAGTCCCATTCTTCTGTGACATTTTCCTGTGACCAAAGAGAGTTCCGTGAACCAAAAAGAGTTCTGTCCAATAGGTCCATTCCCTCAGTGACGTCTGAGAGAACATGATGCTGTTCTAGAACCAGACCAGCCTTTTCTTCACAGCGGTACAGTGGCGTCCGTACCGCCCATCGGCCCTGTTTTGGAACTTTCCTACCATCTTCAAAATGAGCTCTGTTTAGTAAACAGCAGCCTATACCCGCAGCATCCCAGCATTTCCATTAGGACACTGGCAACATGAACAGCCACGTTGTTTAGCTAAATAACTTACCTACTGTATAACCTGAGGCGAGGGTGATGTCATCTTCAACGCAGATCCCGGCCTGTCCATGGAACCAAATGCTCCTTGAATGAGGGTGGTTAATACGGTCACACTGAAGGCAGTGTTGAGACTGTCACTTGGGACATGACTCCTTGTTTTCCATGTCCACAGTAAGGCCTATGAACTGTACTATATACTATGTTTCATTTATGTCTTCATTTTTCCTAAATGTTTTAACCGTTGTATGTTGATCTGAGCCTTTGACATATACCCGCCTGTGAGTTTTTTTTAATTGTGTGTATGGACTGGGTAAGCTGCAAACTAATTGCCTTTGGGATCAGTAAAGTCATCTGAATAGCTGAGTTCTCATTGCAGCTGTGAGGGTCATGGTTTAGGATGATGAAATTCAGGAAACCAGCCCTACACAATGCAGCGGTTTCAAGAGGGACAAACGTAATGCAAGCTAATGGTTTACATTTACATTTTTACAGTTTAAGGTGAAACAGTCCAGCTACAGTTAAGTGTATTGGAAACAGATGTAAATTAATTCCAGAATCCACTCCCTTCATGGTGGCTTTGCTTGACAGTCTTGCTCCTCTAAGTATATAGGTTGCATAAATTTGCTGCGTTTACGGCCCTTCGTTGCGGTCTCCATGGAAACCCAGTCTATAGGCTAAAGATAGCTCCATCTCTCTCTTAGAAAGCAGCAGCACCTGAACTTGATAAAAGCCCCCTGAATGACAATTAAAACCTGTGGAGGCTCTGGGTTATTCATTCAGTTCAGACGAAAGCTCCGCTCTGGTAATGCTTTCAGATTGAATTGATGAAACGTGTGTTAGAGATGGAGAATGTGGCTTAGAGAGGGACCTCCTGCTGTATAATAAGAGGTTTACCACATGATGAAAGAATTGACACCTTTAAGCCAACCCCAGCCACACCCTGGAGATTTGTACACACAACTGTCTGTCTGAAAAAGATATTCAAACATTTAGTCATCATTCTGCATTTCCTTATTCCTCATTCTTTATTGCGATCAAAGTTCAAACGAGAAGTTCACTTTGACTTGGACCAACGTGACGTCACCTCATAGGCCGAGCAGGGAGTAAACAAATCTCATGAAATAGATGTTCGACGTGCCCGACGGACCTGTGGCACGGTGCCACTGCTCCACAGCGGAGAGAGCTGGTTTCAGTAAGAGGATGCTGTGTCCATGCAAAGCCTTGGACACACTGGGATTAGTGTCAGGACGGAGTGTTAATCCCAGGAGCCTCCCACCAAAGCGTGGTCCACCCTGCAAAGCGTCATGGCACAAACACCGCGGGGATAATGGAGTCAGTGGCATAGGAGTACGACTTAAAATGGATGACGGCAGGGCAGGATACTGCTTGTGCTGTACGTGCAGATGGCTCGTGCTAACCCTAACCCTTTTCACAAGAGTGAAAGGTAACTCACAAATATACTGATGGGATCTGTTTGGGTGGTTTCCTCTTCCAAGGACAGATTTGGGGAGAGTAAGATGATCCCATATCCTCTCCTATAGGGGCAACTCAAATATGTTCTCTATAAACAAAGGGGGCAACTTCAGCTGGTGGTGTAACATGAAGAAGCCATTTTGTACTTCATATTTGCTCACTACTCTAAGTTGACTCTTTCTTCCAATCGTAGGACCACATTACCCAGATTGGGTAATGTTGCACACATTCATCTGTGTGTGTGTGTGTGGGGGGGGGGGGGGGTGTAGGGGGCTGGGGGCACATGGTTGAACAATCAGTGAGTCTGTCTCCATTTGTTTGTTCGAATACCTCTCCTGACTTCTCTGTGCTTCTGAAGTTCAGCCCGACCATCTGATCCTCTAACCCAGACACCCCCCATCTCCCGTCCTCTCCCTTCCCCTCCGACGTTGGTACGATCCAAAAGCCCAGCGGTTTGTTTGCTTGGGAAAGGGGAATATCCTCTGAGGTCAAGTCAAACAGGATGTGCTAGAGTGTGGTCCCGTTCTCCGATTGGCCCAATGTAATAATGCTCTAGGTGGGGGCACTGACACGCATACACACACACACATCTGCACATACACACACGTACAGTCACACACACACACACACACACACACACACACACACACACACACACACACACACACACACACACACACACACACACACACTCACGCAGGCACCATGCCTCAAAACCACAAACTTGGTTTTGTTACTTGACTGTCTGACAGCCTTACTAGTTTTATTTACCTTAAAGAGTAGTTTGTGATTAAAGCTGAACATGCTTGTTTAAATAAGACATGGGATTGGGAAAATGTCGACCACCAAAGATAATAAACAGACACGGCTGGAGATTAAGATCTTCAGTAAAAGCAACACATCATCACAAGGTAATCAAAGAAATCAGAATTCTGCCGTTTACAATGGGCTGCATTAGATAGCAGAATTAGCTGGAACTGTCCTCAGTCTACAACACGTAACTAGTGCGTCAGAGCAAGTGGAGTGTTTTGGCAGGATACTAAGACATGAAAGAGGGGCATGAGTTTCATCTACAGGACGATATCCCCTGTTAAGTACAAGGCAAATGCAAAACAAACTTATTGAAATAAAGTCTCTTAAAGTCTGAATTCAAGTATGAATCTAAAACTGTGGACACAATGAAAACACGTAATTATTATTTACCTCAGGTGATTATTTCCTGACTATTTTCAAACACTGTCATCGTCCCTTTCACCGATGCAAAACCAAAATGACACCCTTGACGTCCAAAGGTGGAACAAAGTGACCTCACCATGTGGTAATAATGACTATAATGATAATATGACTGTGGTGACAGGACGAAGGTCAGGTAGGTGACGCAGAGAGCCTGTCACACCCTCATACCTGCGTTGTGTGTCCTTTACCACAGGTAACAGGGACTGCCACTCTCCTCGCTCATCATCCTCTCATCTTCATCCACCAACATCTGCTGTGGATCACGGGTGTGGTGATCTCATAGTGGGATGGTGATGTCATGGAGGTGGTTAGGGTGGACAGGCTGTCATTATGACATGGATGGGAGCATTACTCATTGTGTAATGGGTGGAGGTACGCTGACATTTTGAACAATTAACAGTCAGCCATCCCCATGGACTTAGAAAAGTGGCCTTATTATGATGAAGAAAGTAAGGTCTGGCTCCGAGTCTGTCAGAGAATCCTAATAGCAGGCCATTGGTCGGGAAATTGAATCAATTAGGAAACCAAGGTCAGAGGAAATGACCTCAGGGTCAGCGACCTTTGCCAATCACCCACAGGAAAGGCTCTGTCACCGTGGTATCCTCTGTCACCGTGACGATCCTGCCGTTTTCACTTAGCGGACCGCTCAAGTAACCGACACAGATAACCAGAAGACAATGGAGGATGTGTATTTTTAGCTCAGAATTGCAACACATATTTCTCAGGTCTGGCTTGGTAATGTGGGCCATTCCAGGACCCCCCACCCCCCACAGGTTACTTCAAAAGTCCTTCACGTCACCTGGTGTCTGGGTTCCTGAGCCCTAGTGTGAGTGTGAGTGAATCCCTGCCCCCAACGCATACCCCTGTCCTTTACACATTTACAAACAAACAAGGCATGCATGCTAGCCCTTCTCTGAAAACCTGTATCCAAGCACTTGACGACAGCCTAGAGATGCGCTTGCGTGACAGTGGTGCTGGTGGACCCCACCACACTGCCCTATAGGAAGAGGTAACGTATACTGCTGTGGCGGAGAAGGAAGGGACAGGGTTAAACACTTAGCAGCGCCACACAGAAGGAGCCAGACTCATCCCTGTGGGGTGAAGCCCCTGGCCCGGTGGGGTGAAGCGCCTGGCCCGGTGGGGTGAAGCCCCTGATCCGGTGGGGTGAAGCCCCTGGCCCGGTGGGGTGAACCCCCTGGCCCGGTGGGGTGAAGCCCCTGGCCGGGTGGGGTGAAGCCCCTGATCCGGTGGGGTGAAGCCCCTGGCCCGGTGGGGTGAAGCCCCTGGCCTGGTGGGGTGAAGCCCCTGGCCTGGTGGGGTGAAGCCCCTGGCCCGGTGGGGTGAAGCCCCTGATCCGGTGGGGTGAAGCCCCTGATCCGGTGGGGTGAAGCCCCTGGCCCGGTGGGGTGAAGCCCCTGGCCCGGTGGGGTGAAGCCCCTGGCCCGGTGGGGTGAAGCCCCTGATCCGGTGGGGTGAAGCCCCTGGCCTGGTGGGGTGAAGCCCCTGATCCGGTGGGGTGAAGCCCCTGATCCGGTGGGGTGAAGCCCCTGATCCGGTGGGGTGAAGCCCCTGGCCCGGTGGGGTGAAGCCCCTGGCCAGGTGGGGTGAAGCCCCTGGCCCGGTGGGGTGAAGCCCCTGGCCAGGTGGGGTGAAGCCCCTGGCCCGGTGGGGTGAAGCCCCTGGCCAGGTGGGGTGAAGCCCCTGATCCGGTGGGGTGAAGCCCCTGGCCCGGTGGGGTGAAGCCCCTGGCCTGGGCTGGGTCTCTGGCCTGAAGAGGCTGGCATCACTCCCTCCTCTCTAGCTGCTAATGAGGTTTACTAATTAGCTCTGCAGACTTGGTGTCCTGGGAGGGAGGGAGAGAGGGAAGCAGTGAGAGAAAGACAGAGAGAAAGAGGGGTGGAAAGGAAGAGACTAAAAAGAGACATCCTAAGCAACGGTGGAATAATATTTCTGTTTATCTGCGGAGATGGTTCGGTGGTATTTTTGGAAGGCTGTTGTTTTTTCCTTCGTAAATTCCGGGTGTGTTTTCTTCTTCTCCCTGTTCCCAGCCTGTGAATGGCTGCCTGCTTCCTCTCTATCCTTCCTATTCCCAGCCTCTGATTGCTTGGAAGAGGCGGGGAGACAGCCTGTGTGTGTGTGTGTGTGTGTGTGTGTTTGGTTAAGTGTACAGAATGTGTCTGTGTAAAAGAGATTATTTCTGTGTGTGAGGAGTGGTGCATCTGGGTGTTTCACTTGAAAGAGTATACGCCTGGAGAGTGAATGTGTGTGCATGCACGTGCACGTGCGTGTTAAGGGTGTGTAGGAGGATGTAACCATTAAAGAAATGAGCGTGTCCACAGTTCCCCTTGTTCTGCTTTCTCTTACCCAGCTGGCAATAGGTGCTGTGTGTGTGTGTGTGTGTGTCTGTTTGTGTGTGTGTGTATGTGTGTGTCTGTTTCTGTGTGTGTGTGTTTTACACAATGCCCTACAACCTTTTCTCGGCACAACCCAGACAGATGATTCTTTGCTCTTGCCAAGTTGTGTGAGAATCTGGCTTCTGATCTCCCTCCTCTGTCTTGATACAGACCACACTCCCATGAAACACTCCTGCACCAAATTAATCCCTTTAAGTTGAGGAACTCAAGGCTATAGCTTCACTTTCCCAATATAGCTTTACATTTTTGTGTCTCGCAAGCAGTACAACATGAGTCTCGAGTGTGTACTGGATTTCTGTTCAGGATCTGGCTTTCTGTACGCTTAGACTGGTTTCACAATTCAATACTTAAATATGATGACATGCTGGTTTGTCTGGACTTTGTGCGCTCATCTGCTAAGGTAAACACACTTGTTTGGAAAAAACGCTTTCCATTTCCTGTACAATCTTAGGTGTGTGAATGCAACCATAACCGTATTTAAACATTTCACTGGCTTCCAAAGTAATACAAAATAAAATAATAGAAACCTACGGGTTTGTGAGATTTTTCCCAATCGGAAAACAAAGAGGATGTTTTCAGATGACTGAAACTAAGAGGTCCCATCCCGTCCATCCAGGTTTGCGTGACCCTAGACACTGATTGCTCGATGTTGTTGTAAACATTCGAAAGGATCACATCTTTCAGTGTGGCGAAGAGACACATTTCCTGTCTGGGATGAAGGATTGTGTAAAGGTCTTTCAGTTCTGTTCCAACCGCCGTGCTTCAACAGCAAATTTTCCCTTGGAATTTGTGGTTACAGAAAGAGAAAAGTTTAGTCGCGCAACACAACTATCCCTCCAACTGTAGTCGATGAACTGAAGAAGAAAACACATTTGCACAATCGTGTATCTGAAAAAAATTCTCCTACTGTTTGTTTACGATTCTGAACAAGTGTGCAATATTTTTACTCTAAACCCACTAAACCCTCAATTAAATCCCTTCAAAGTCCCTCAGGTCACCTCTCCTCCTGTGAGGAAAACAACAAACAATTCTCTGTGTCTCGTTCCTGCGGTGGAGCAACGAACACCTCAGTGTTGATATGACAACAGAGGCGCACTCCCTCAACAGGCCGAGCATCATCGCTGACTCTGTTTACGGCACAACACGCTGAAGAGCCAACAACCTTCCACGTTGTGGTTTGCTCATAAACGTTTCTGAATTTAGTACACAGTATAGTGTGAACCATACACACATTACAGGACATTTACAACCAACTTAAACTCACATACACACACACACGGAGCGAACACACACAAGAAAGGACACGTGCCAGGTTGTGTTAAACAGTCGGTTGCCTCATATAAAGTTGAAGCTATGTCACCTTCTGAAACGGCTCATTGTAGATTTGACTGATTCATTTGTCCAATCTGAGATCTGATTTAAAGTTTGATTCATTTCATGAACATGTACCAATGATGTTATTCTTAAGAATCAGTGAGGTTGTACATCATTTTTAGTCCTCTGGCAGTTCCTCTCTCTACCTCCCAGTCAGAGGTGCATTACAGTACACCGAACATTTGGAGCAGAAAGTCTGTCTATCACTCAATACATTTTATTCTGTTGTGTCTCTCTATCTTCTCTTGGGGTCTCTCTTGGGCTGTCAGCAGCATTCCTGTACCCCAGACCTCATATCTGGACATAATCTGCTAGGAGCAGGAGACAAACTTAGCCACGTTTGTTGTTTCTTTTCCAGACACACAGGGGCTCTCACCACCAGAAGAGATGTCTGTTTCCCTGGCCCTGCCGGGCACAGCGCTGGAGTTCCCAGCTGAGAACCAGTGATAGAGAATCTGTCTGTTTCTGCAGTGTAGAATGTGCACATGTGTGTTGCAAGTGAGTGTGTGTGTGTGTGTGTGTATGTGTGTGTGTGTGTTGGTCCGTTTTAGGGCCTGATCATGTTTTTGGGGGTGGATGAGGGTGATGGTGAGTTGTTTGGACGGTTAGCTAACTCTCCCCTGCAGAGGTTTGTTTTACAGGGATAGAAGGAATTTGTCTCTTCCTGGACTCGTACATCAATATGGCAGATGTTTCCTAATGAGGGGATAGTGTGCTTTTCAGCTAATACGTAAACTATCCTAATTGCTGTTTGTTTTGTCTCCCTTCGTCTTTTAGTCCTGTTTCCAACATCTGAGGAGAATTTTCAAGAACAAAAAAGGAGCTTAAATTGCTGCCGTATATTTGGCTCCCACACACACACACACACACACACACACACACACACACACACACACACAGAAAGCTCGGTATTGTTTCCAAGTCTTTAGTCATCCACTGTTTGATCTCTACTTTTATCCCAACCAAATGCTCTCGGTTGGGTTGAAGCTCTCCATTGAGCTCCACAGTGAATCCCATTCATGTTAGTTTGCTCTGGTGTTTTTCCATTGCTGAGATATGTGTATTACTCCTGATAGGATATCAAGCACACCTAAGTGCTTCCCTTTCCTCCCTCTCTTTATTTTCTTTCCTTTTTCTCATCGGCCTTTTGACTCTCTATCGAGCCCCCCGCACATGCTCAGTGTCACGTCCTGTAGTGGACGCTGTGCTCTCCTCACTGCTCTCCCCATACGCAGATTTATAGTGGATCAAGTCTGGGAGCCAACAAGATTAGTCATGTATCAGGGATCTTTCTCTGCCGAAGTTTCTCTCTCTCTCTCTCTCTCTCTCTCTCTCTCTCTCTCTCTCTCTCTCTCTCTCTCTCTCTCTCTCTCTCTCTCTCTCTCTCTCTCTCTCTCTCTCTCTCTCTCTCTCTCTCTCTCTCCTCCCTCCCCCCCATGTTCTCTCACTCTCCCATGCTCTCTCTTTCTTTCACTCTCTTTTTTTCTATTCCACTCTTGCTTTCTCTCTTTAAACGTTACCACTCTCTCTCACTCAACCCCTCTCCTGCTTCCCTTTTCTCTTTTTCTCTCTCTTCCTCGCTCTGTCTCTCATCCTCCCTTTTCTGTCTTCGTCGTTCCCTCTCACAGAGCCTGTCTCCTGCCTACAAACACCCTCACCCCTGTCCTCCGCCCGGCCACACGGAGGAACAGATGAGTGGAGCGGTCGGGGCTCACCTCTGATCCGCACGCTCTCTGGATTTGTTGACGTGGGCTGCCATCTTTCATCCCTGCCCTCAGGAGCAGAGACGGTTTGTTTGGCTTGTCCTGCTGGAGACGTGGGCTTCCTTCAACAGCATGCTGCCTCCACGGCCCTTCGCTAGCACAGCTTTATTTAGTTAAGCTTTATCTAATCAGGGTGGTCACACTGAGACCCATGCCTCCTCTGTCGCTGGCTGTCTTGCTTTAACTCAAATTCAATAAAACGAGCAGTATGGGCAAATAGCATAGGAATATATAAAATGATATGTGGAATACATTTACATTTAGTCATTTAGCAGACGCTCTTATCCAGAGCGACTTACAGTAAGTACAGGGACATTCTCCCCCCGAGGCAAGTAGGGTGAAGTGCCTTGCCCAAGAACACAACGTCAGTTGGCACGGCCGGGAATCGAACTGGCAACCTTCGGATTACTAGCCCGCTTCCCTCACCGCTCGGCGCTCTGCCACCGCTCTGCCACCTGACTCCCTTCAAATACAAGAAATGTACTTGTACAGTATATGTACAGTAAAAATACTTTACCTTGACGTCATATGTATGACCTTTATGATGGAATTCAAAACTTAATTTAGCTAATCTAACTTTAACAATCTGAGAATAATTTTTTTTTCTACAAATTGCGTTTTCCAGCAAGCCTGTTGAAATATCACCCTGGAGGTAATTATTCAACTATCATAGAAAGATCTTGTTGTCTATCAGATTAAATTAACCATATAACCACAAACTGTTCCAGTCCTAAAGACATATTGATGTGAGATCATGTTGCACAACCTGCACAACTTATTTTGTCCTAAAAGGGTTGTCTTAAGATTCCTAGAGAACAGCAATGCCTTATACTAGTAATATTGGACCCAATTTGTTGCCAACAGAAACATAGTTGAACAAACTCAACTCTGGCAAGCATCTACTGACATCAGTTGGCTCGTGCTAAAATGACTGTGTATCTGAGTCATTCGGTTTCTGAGTACACTGTAATATCGCATAATCACCATAGTTCATGCCTAATGAATGCCTGGTGCCATTCCGGACTCAGGTGAAGTAACGTTCCGACTGGCACTGCTGCTCTCACAGCACTGAGAAGAACCATGATCTCACTCTGAGCTGGGAGCTAGTAATGGGAGTCATTTAGAAGTGCGTGAACAGTGGTGGACATCCACTGTACTTTGTGCTCCCGTGGTAACAGTGATTCATGGGATGGAGATGAATGTGAAAGGGGGATGGAGGGGAGGAGGGGAGGAAGAGGAGGAAGCAGAGGAGGAAGGAGAGGGGAAAGGCTGCCTTATGAACGATGGCTGATAATGGAGACCCACAGGAAAGCACCGAGTAGGATTTTCCACGAGGTCGCACAGGAGCCCTGGCACACCACGAGTACCCACATACACACACAGTCCACGCACAAACACACACACAAACACACCTTCATACACACTTTCACACCAACGTGCACCCACACACATGCACAAACCCACACACACACACACACCCATGGACATGCCACCCACATGCACCCACACACCCATGCACATACACACATACACAAACACAATAAACGCAAACTCAAAACAAATGGTGCAGCGAAAATAACGCCCTATCTCACCCACCACCCCCCCAGTAATCTTCTTCTGAAGGTTGGTGTGTCATGCACTGTGTGTGTGTGTGTGTGTGTGTGTGTGTGTGTGTGTGTGTGGGTGAACCATCTGAGCCTGTGCTTAAGCAGATCTGTGGATGTGCTCTTATCTTCCAGCGGGGCTGCACCTGCTCTCTCAGGGCAACACGCCAGATCCAATCAAACCGGCCCCTCATTGGCTGCAGCCAGGCACAGCACCATGGGGCATGTTGGCAAATAAACACAATGAAGAGAGAACAATTAGACACATCCAAAAGGGTCCTTCAATCTCTGTCTCTCTCTCTCTCTCTCTGTCTCTCTCTCTCTCTCTCTCTCTCTCTCTCTCTCTCTCTCTCTCTCGTGTGAGTGAGAGAGTATATGTCTGTGTGAGAGGGAGAGCAGTAATGGGATGTGTTGTGTACTGGGTGGCTGGGAAACAACAGAGTAACCAGAGGGAAGAGCGGCAGGCAAACAACGACCCCTCCCTGTCCAAGTCTGGGACAAACACGTTCAAAACACACAGACACACACACACACAGACGCCCCCCCCCCCCCCCACACACACACACAGACGCCCCCCCCTCGCACACACACACACACACACAGACACCTCCCTCCCCTACACACACATACACACAATCAGACACCCCCTCCCCTACACACACACACACACACACAGACGCCCCCCCCCCCCCACACACACACACACACACACACAGACGCCCCCCCCCCGCACACACACACACACAGACGCCCCCCCCCCGCACACACACACACAGACGCCCCCCCCCCCGCACACACACACACACACAATCAGACCCCCCCCTCCCCTACATACACACACAGACGCCCCCCCGCCCCCACACACACACACACACACACAGGAGGAAAAACAATGCTGAGAAGACCTTGCCTCTCTTCCTATAGTACAGCCGTTAGGGAAATGGAGAGGCCGTTTCATCCGCGTGTCTGTGCTGCTAATGACATCGTTAGACCCAGCTAATGACATCGTTAGACCCAGGCCATTTAGCCAGCGCTGCTGCAGGCTGTCCAGGCAGGGCCTCTAATGTTCATGACATTGCATTAATATCAGCTTTATCTAGACAAATCTATGCCCATCATGTGTGAACTAACTGCAACATTAGGAAGCAATAAATCACATCCTCTCTCAGGCATTGTTGCTTAAACATGGGAAAAACTTTGGTCTAACTTCAAAGGGACTTACCAGTAAAATAGTCCTTGTTACTATGAATTCACCTACTAATTGCTATGTATTCTCCGACAATGAAAAAGCATGACCTAATTGTCATGTGTTTCAGATTTTCCTAGTCAGTACATCTGCAACAGAGTCTTCCGGTGCTGGGCAGTATACATATGTGTTGTGTGTGTGAGTCATAGTATATTAGACATGTTGTTTGTGCTTCCTAGCATGTTCGACGTGTTGTATGTGATGACCTGTGTGTGTTTAAGGTCTGTGTTGACATGGTGTGTGACTCGTCTTAGAAGCTGTGTATTCTCAGGACGTCCTGTAGAGACCTCCCCCCTCTCTCGCCCCTCTGCGCCTCCCCTCCCTCACCCCCCGCATCCCTCCTTATCCCCCACCATCCCCCTTTCTCACCCCCCCCCCTCCCCTTAGCTCAGGAGCCTTATCTACAGTTACCAGGCAGCTGTGTGTTTGTCTGAATCTGTGGGAGTACGTGTGTGTCGATGTGTGTGTACTGTAGACGTATGTAAATCTATGTGCTTGTATGTGTAAGTGTTTCTTGTGTGTGTGCGTGTTGACACGTGCGCTGCCTGGAATGGTGAGAAAAGCTGTGACCAAAAAGCGCGTGATTAAGACATATATGGGAGAGATTCCCTCTTTTGATGATCTCAGTGCCCCAGTGTTAGCAGCTGGGACAGGAGGAGCACAGCTGAAAGTGCAGCACTCATCGCTGGTTGGCCCCAGTGCTCCTCTAATGGCCTCCCATTAGCCCGGATCAAGGGAGGGAGGTGAGGGGTTAAGTTGGTTTATACCACAGGGCTGCACCTGGATGGGGAGATGTTGTAGCCTCTCCCAGGGCTGGTCTGAAACAGTGCTGCGGAGAGCAGAGGGGGCCTTCATCCAGCCTGATCTTGAAGGGCTCTGTTTGGACTGCCATAAAACATGTGCTCCAGCTGTTTACAGTGACAGTGAGTGGTGTGGAATGGATTTATGTTGCTGAGAAGGAGATCACATAGCCGTGGGGGGGGGGGGGCGTGTGGGGGGTAAGCTCCGTTTCGTTCCTCATCCTCTCTAAACACCCATTTCTGCATGATTTATTATGCTCTCTACACAAATGTGTACATTTTCAAATTCAGAGTAAAGTTGAAATTATTCATCTTGGGTTGTCGTGAGTGTTCGTCTGTGTGTTTTGCGGGGTTATATTATGGGATGTCGCTTGCTGCTGCTGAGCCACTTCCTGTTTATTGTCTTCATCCTGGCCCAGGGATCATCACTGTGACATCACAGATTGTTTACCCCTGTAGGAGTCAAGGTGAGCTATATTTATCGAGCCAGCGTGACTTAACCTTGTACCTTGTACCTCTGATCTTCTCCAGACAAAACTTCAATGCTTCTTTCCTCTTCGTTGGCATGTTAAGGGGAACAGTTATTTAAGTAGTTGGTATCCTGCCTGTGGATTATAATACTGTTTAGACATGAACTGACTCTGGGGCACCCTGGTGGCTCACTAGATAAGTGTGCCTGACATGGAGGCTGAGGCCTTGCTGCATTGACCTGCCTCTAAAACCTGCCTTGGCTTTTTCGCTTCGTGTCTTCCCAGTCTTTTCCCTCTGAGCTGTCCATTTAAAGCGGGAAAAATGCTGGAAAAATGCCAATAAAACATATCTTAGACGTGAACCTGCTTCTCCTTTTTCAGCCATAAAACAACTGACCTTTAAGAGTCCTGTTATCCCTCCTGCCGTCAAAGCTGTAGATGTTCCAGCGTGTTCTCCTCTGACTCTAACAGGTCTACTTCTGCAGCCAGGTGTTGCTACTCAAGAGTTAATAACAGAGAGGAGAACCCACCTCTGCAAGTACTTTACATAGAACTAGCCTCCAAGCATGGTAATGCCAGGTTGTAAACATTAGTTTGATAGGGGTCAGTCACTTCGAAATGTAGCAGCAGACAGAAGCCTTTTTACAGCAGGCATGCTTCCACACACACACACACACACACACACACACACACACACACACACACACACACACACACACACACACATAGATCCCCAGCTGTGCATCCCAACAGTATTATTATTTCACACACCCCTCGACATGTGTTTAAGGGAGGGGGGGGGCTTGGTAGAGTAGGGTTTACTCTGGGGCCTGGGAGAGTTAGTTTACAGGGTGGAGCGGTACCTCTCATTGCCTGTCCAGCTTCCAGTCAGCCCTGCAGGCTCCTGCCAACTGCTGCCCTCTGAGCTGGAGGGCAGCGCAGGCACAAACACCCTCATGGCATTTGCTGGTTTCCTCCAAGACAACCCCTCCCCCCCCCCCCGCCCTCAGCCAACTTCCTCTCTCATCTCTAACCCCCTGTCCTATCCAACTCCTCCTCCTTCCCCCCCCCATCCTCCTCCCCCCCTCCTTCCTGATGTCCGTGTCTGATGTTTGTCGAGGAACTTCAAACCGCTTCTTAGCAGCTGATTTGTTTTTCCCCTCGTTCTCACAGTGAGAATGGACTTGTTGTTGTCTGAGGGGATGTTATTGTAGCAGGGGAGCGTTAGATTAGAAGGTCGTGTTTTCTTTTTGGTCATTTCATCAGGATATGTTTCGCGATGACAATATTTCAGGAATATCTCATTTGAAACATGCACATCGTATATTTCAGTATTTGGAATACATAGACGCCAGTAATATATTTATATAATATTTATTTAGGGTTGTTTCCAGGGAGACCAGTGTGTTTTGCTCAAGGTAACCCTGCCTACCCAGAATCCATCTTCTAAACCATGAAGCAGTAGTCTGGCCAAGGCAGTGCACACAAAACGGTCAAAATGTTAAACAATGAGAGAAATCAATGATGTCATCCTGCATCCCTGCTGAAATGGCCACTGGGCCAGCAGTCTCTGGTGTGAGCCTGGCATCCTTAGTGTCTCTGGTGGTGAACACGGAGAGCTGTCACCAGTTCAGATGAAGGCGGGGCGGGAGGTGGGGCGGGAGGCGGGGCGGGAGGTGGGGCGGGGCGGGAGGCGGGGCGGGGTCACACCGAGTTGCTCTGGGCTCCAGTCTGGTAGTTCCCAACACTGAACACTGAACTACTCAGGAGACATTTTTAATCAAGACGACATTAGATGGGGTGGGGGGCAGAACAGGGGCTTCGACAAGAAGGCCTTGAAGATATAAAATTCATCATCATCATCGCTCCTCTGTAAACAAGGGACTCGGGGGAGCGGACAGCACTCTGTGATAAACAAACTCAGACTGTCCCTTTCAGCGTGACCTTCACTGTCCCTGAAGTCCTGGCCTCCCTCCCCTTAGCGGCAGGAACCAGCCCCACCTGGACAGGGAGTTCACAGTCACAGTGGGACTATTTGGCATTGCCAATGTTACCTTTTTACTAACCAGATGAGACGCAAATAAATAAACGAATTAATAGAAATGTATTAAATTAATGACTTCTTGGCTTTCCAGTATTACACTCACGTCATCCTCCTCTGGGGCTCTGGGACCGCTGGGGCCGCTGCTTTACCCAGAATGCATGTCAGCGGGCCGGGCTGTGTCCCTCCCAGGAGAGCCCAGCTACGCCCAGCTCTCCTCCAGCCTCACAGCAGCACTGCCAGTGCAGGGGGCTTCATGGGCTTTAAACATGGACACATAAAACCCTTATTGTGCACCAGCAGCTGCAGCGTGCTCTGGGCATTGATTTCCTGGAAAGGTTCTGAGCTAGGCACAAGCACCTTGCTACGTGGCAATGCTAGAAGTGCTCATGGCAGCATGAATCTCTGATGGTGAGGCTGATGGTGAGGCTGATGGAGAGGCTGATGGGGAGGCTGATGGGGAGGCTGATGGAGAGGCTGATGGAGAGGCTGATGGGGAGGCTGATGGGGAGGCTGATGGAGAGGCTGATGGAGAGGCTGATGGAGAGGCTGATGGAGAGGCTGATGGGGAGGCTGATGGAGAGGCTGATGGAGAGGCTGATGGTGAGGCTGATGGGGAGGCTGATGGAGAGGCTGATGGGGAGGCTGATGGGGAGGCTGATGGGGAGGCTGATGGGGAGGCTGATGGAGAGGCTGATGGAGAGGCTGATGGAGAGGCTGATGGAGAGGCTGATGGGGAGGCTGATGGAGAGGCTGATGGGGAGGCTGATGGAGAGGCTGATGGAGAGGCTGATGGGGAGGCTGATGGGGAGGCTGATGGGGAGGCTGATGGGGAGGCTGATGGGGGACGGGATGTGGGCCTTGGGACTACACGGTTGTTCTGCTTCCGTGTGACTCTGTTCCCTGGGACAGGAGAGGGCTTTGCGTGCCAACTGCACATCTAACTGGCTCTGATTAGTTTTTATACAAAGAGCGGGTGAGAGAAACAATGTTGTCATGAGAGTGAGAATGGGAGGGAATAAAAAATGGGGGGGAGGGAGGGAGCGGGGGAAGACGACATCAAACAGCGTGAGAGTTTAGAAAGAGGTGGAAACACATCACTCTTCACCAGGCACCGTGTCACCATCATGTCTTTCCTCCGAAAGGAGACGATGACTTGCAGCTTAGACGCATCATCATCAGCCTGTGTCAGGCCAAACCCCCTCTCCAGTCCCACTCTGCTAATCCGCTTTTGGGAGTAACAGTGTATGTCGACATGGCTACAAATGCCCCTGGTAACACAGGTTTCCTTTCCCTTCGTTCTCACCTTCCCCTCCCTCCCTCTCTCTCCCACTCTCTCTCTTCAGTTCCCTCCCTCTCTCTCCCACTCTCTCTCTTCAGTTCCCTCCCTCTCTCTCCCACTCTCTCTCTTCAGTTCCCTCCCTCTCTCTCCCACTCTCTCTTCAGTTCCCTCCCTCTCTCTCCCACTCTCTCTCTTCAGTTCCCTCCCTCTCTCTCCCAGTCTCTCTCTTCAGTTCCCTCCCTCTCTCTCCCACTCTCTCTCTTCAGTTCCCTCCCTCTCTCTCCCAGTCTCTCTCTTCAGTTCCCTCCCGTTCTCCGCCTTACCTTCGAGCCTGGGAGCGGAATTCTGGGAACATTTTTCCATGTGAAACGGCGAGGGCCAGTGTAGGGGTGTGACGCCACGGCATTGTTCCCGCTGCGAGGAGAGGAACCGTGCGCCGCGAGGCCAATTCCTGTCCGCTCAAAAAAAACAGCCACTTTCTCACACCGCTTTCCTTCCTCCGCCGGACAGCTCAAAACAATCCCAGAGTGCCTGTGGGTACGAGGTAGCCTCGGATGGGAGAGCAGACGGGCCCAACCTGATCGAGAGGGTGGGAGAGAGAGAGAGAGCCTGGTTCAGAGAAGGAGAGAGAGTGAGAGACCAAGGAACAGAGAGAGTGAGAGAGAGCAACACTGGTCCAGAGAGAATTAAAGAGAGAGAGAGAGAGAGAGAGAGGGGGAATGGAGAGAGCAAGATGAGTAGGGAGGGAGAGAGAGAGCGAGAGCAGGATGGTCAGTGAGAGAAAGGAGGGGAAATGGTCCTTTTTCTATGGGTTTATGCAGACTGTTTATGGGCTACTCAAAACAAACAAAGGGGAAAAGGAGATCCCATAGCCGCCCAACTGACACCCACACAACAAAGAGTGAATTGGCATTATATCACTGTGACCGGGCCTGGCCTAGCGGCTGCTTGCCTGCCTGTGTCCCCCGCTCAAGCTGTCCTGCGGCACAAACAATGGTAGGAGTAGGAGTAGGCTTCTCATAAAAACTGTTGGCTGTTCCAGCGGACAGAATTTTGTTGTTGTTGAATGCTGTTTGCCGAAATTCGACTAAAACTTACTATGTGTCAACTCCAATGGTTCCTGTGTGCATGTCGGTGTGTGTGTGTGCGTGTGTATGATGAGAGGTTAGAGTAGGGGTAGGGTTTTTTTCTCCATGACTTACTTTAAGGTGAACTCCAGTCTTTAACTGTGTCCAGGACATCTAACAAGCACCAACCAACACCGTGACTGTAACCAAACACTTTTAACTTCACATTACCCAACCCCATGTGTTTCCAGAATCATCATCACAACCTTCCTTTTATGGCCATACAGTATCTTTACAGGGAGTCCCTCCTGTCAATGTAACATCAGTTATTTCCTACCATTTGCTAAATTGCGCTGAGGGTACTTGCAGAGGTTTGTTCGTAGCGAGTCATAATCAGGCCAGGAAGATGTCTAGACCTCTGGGACTGTCTCGTCTTCAGTTGCAGCACTCCTCAGGTCAGAAGTTTAATGAGTTCCAAATGTACCATGTGTGTGTGTGTGTGTTTTGGGGGGGTTCTTGTATACGTGCACCTTCGAGTACTACCTCAGACCAAGCCCCCATTCCCATGGCGACCCCCCCCCCCTCGAGCAGCCCCCCCCCCTCCCCCCTCCCATGCTCAGGTCTTCCTATTGTTTGGTCCTGCGATGGGCTCTGCACGTATGGACACTGTGTGAGCAGCATTCCTGCCTGCACTCTCATCCCCCGTATTTAGACCTGATTCATGGCCTCTCCTGAGGTTGTCTGTGTCTGGCGTCTCTCCGCTCCCCCTGAGACCTGGGGCGGACAAGCCAGCAGGAGAGAGGCTTAGAATCTCCACCCTCACATGTAAATCAAGATCCTTCTTCCCCCTTTTGCTTTCGCTTCATCACTTATTTGTTTTTATTCAGTAGTACTCTTTTTTTTTATGGTTCCCTTTTGGGTTTTTTCCAGGATTGTGGATGGTCTCCGTCACAGACTGTGACTGTGGACGGTCTCCGTCACAGACTGTGTGTGTTTTCCTACCTGCTGCAGCCAGAAACAGCCTTCCAGAAAAGGCAGATGGAACAGGCTGCTGTCTAGAGTTTCCTGCCTGTTGTCGGGCTGGTCTGCGTGCGTGCCCTGTCCACCGTCCTCCTCCACATTCTTGTCCTCTCCGCCCCTCTCTTCCCCGTCTGAGGATACGGGGGGTGTGAGTGTGTGTGTGTGTGTATTTTGTTGGATGTCTGGGAAAGACTGACCCAGCTGAGAGAGGTGGTGACTAGTCAGCCTGATTTAGTTTGTGTACGTGTGCGTGTGTGTGTGTGCGTGTGTGTGTGTGTGTGTGTGTGTGTGTGTGTGTGTGTGTGTGTGTGAAGGCGGGTGCTAAGGAAGCACCTGCCCCGTGTGACCGTCAGAGTCTCTGCGTTTATCTGACCCTGCTCACATCAGGTGGCTTCCTGGTGTGCGTCAGACATTGCTCCCCGAGGCCTGCTCCCATTCGCTGCCTGCAGCTCCTCCTCTTCCTGTCTCAGTGCTCATTGATCTTGAGAGGATCGCTGCCTCCCTGCTCCTCTCCGCCTGGGCCTCCCTCTCTCCTTCTCTCTCTCATCAAACAACTGATTCTGTCTTCAGTTAGATGTCGTTTCTAGTAACATCTATGCAGAACACCACTCATTGGTCTCTGAATTACGCACGCACGCACGCACATGCACACAAACAAATGCACACAAACTTTAACTTAAAAACGTTCTCTCTCTCTCTATTTATGGATTGGTTGTTTTCCATGGTTGTAGCTTTGGTAACCTGGATGACATTAAATCAGAATGCCATTGTTGTTTTCACTAAAAAGTATTCTGATACACATAATTTTACACCAGTAATACAATATTACAGAAGTCTTTTTAGGCCCAGTTTAGGCAGGCTCACTTCCAGACAGATTTATCTTCATTCTCGTGGAAGAAAAGCCAAAACTGTCTTCATCATATGAATCAAATGAATGCAGTGTACACAGTGTACACAAACACAGGCTCTTTCTCAAGTCATAGTTCAGTCATAGTTCTCTCTCTCTCTCTCTCTCTCTCTCTCTCTCTCTCTCTCTCTCTCTCTCTCTCTCTCTCTCTCTCTCTCTCTCTCTCTCTCTGTGTCTTTATCTCTCTCTCTCTTTCTCTCTCCCTCACTTTCTCTTTCCTGGTAGTGTGGTATCTCTCTTTCACTGACTGCACACAATTAGCTTGTGGTCAGACAGGCATTGTGATTTGTAGAACCTGAGCTGGTAGACAAGGTACTTATCTGGATGGTTTACCTGGAGATGTTCCTGGCAGGGGTGGGAGAGGGAGGGGCACCCTTGTACGTTTGTTTAACTCACTACCTATCTCTTTCTCTCTGTCTCTCCTCATCTCTCTCCCTCTCTCTCTCTCTCTCTCTCTCTCTCTCTCTCTCTCTCTCTCTCTCTCTCTCTCTCTCTCTCTCTCTCCTCTCCCTCTCCCTCTCCTCTCTCTCTCTCTCTCTCTCTCTCTCTCTCTCTCTCTCTCTCTCTCTCTCCCTCTCTCTCTCTGCAGCTCTCTCTCTCACTGGGGTTTTCTTCACACTCTCAAATACACAAATCAAATTGTATTTGTATAGCCCTTTTTACAAGCAGTGTCACAGAGGGCTTCACATATGCCCATAAAACTGCACCTAAACCAGTCTAAACCCTCAAGGAAGACATGAATAAAATTAAGAAACTTTAGGAGGAGCAATACAGTGAGGAGCATTTCATACCCCTTCTTCCACTAAAAATAGTTGCTTATGACCATAGTGATCCACATGAAGCAGTCCCATGCCTAGAAGTTACTGTGGTGGTCCACTTTGAGCAGTCCACATGTGTCCTGAAGGCAGTGAGACTGAGTGTGCGGGCCTGTTTGTTTACCAGCAGCAGCCCTGTGACGGATCACCTCCGAGTCAGGGCAGAGGCATGGCAGAGGCATGGCAGAGGCATGGCAGAGGCATGGCAGAGGCAGAAGCAGAGGCAGAAGCAGAGGCAGAAGCAGAGGCAGAAGCAGAGGCAGAAACAGAGGCAGAAGCAGAGGCAGAAACAGAGGCAGAAGCAGAGGGGGGCTAATGGCCGTGACGGCCCAGCTCCCTGCTTAATGTGCCACAGATCATTTGAGGAATGAAATGGTGGTTGGAGCAGAGAAACAGCAAACAGAGCCAATAGACCTTCCTATCTCCACACTCCCCATCTCTCTACTAGATCCTACATCCATCTCTGCACTCCACCTCTCTTCACCAGAGATTCTTCTCATACAAAGACCTGAACCCAAAGCCACACTTGGACAGCAAGTATGATGTATGAGTGTGTGTGTTTGTTGGGGGCCGGGGGGGGGGGGGAGGGGGTGGTGGTATCTGTCATTCGGCAGTCCATTTGGCAGAACACACTGGTCGCCAGCTAGCCAGTAATTACTTAAAAGCATCCTGTCAGCTCCTAAGCTGATAACTGGACCCAGAGGACAGTCTAACCTGAGAGACTTTATGAGTTGAGCTTAATCAAATATGGGTCATTCAATTATCTTCCCTTGCCGTGACACTGCTATGCCCTCGTCCTCCCTGGTTAAACGTAGCTATTACGGTCTGGAGCCTGTGTGTGAAGCAGGTGAGAGTAAGAGGAGGGAGAAATCCCCCGTCGTGGCACTCCATACCTGGGGACCACCAAGACTCTCTCTCCAGTCCTAAGCGGCTGGAGATGCTCTTTGTCTCCCTTGAAGAGGGAGGGAGTCAGGTGGCTGAGTGGTTAGAGAATCGGGCTAGTAATCAGAAGGTCGCTGGTTCGATTCGCGCCGGTGCCAAATGACGTTGTGTCCTTGGGCAAGGCACTTCACCCTACTTGCCTCGGGGGAATGTCCCTGTACTTGCTCTAAGTCGCTCTGGATAAGAGTGTCTGCTAAATGACTAAATGTAAGAGATGGAAAGGTCAAACTGCACTCCTTGTGAGTGAACCCAAGCACTGAAGACTGAAGAAGGGCAAGAAAAAGATTTTAAACATCTAGGACAGGGGCCCTGATGACCAAGGTTGAAGACCTTCTCTGGGAGGTGTCTGACCTAAACCCTAACCACACACTCCAACTCGTCTCCAGGCCTTTCAGAAAAGACATGCTGATATTAATTGCTGAAGGTGATTGTTGTTGCCAATCCCCCTCTGCCAAAGAGAAAATAATAACCAGCGTAATGACTGAGGGGGACAATTTCCTATCTAATGGCCGACCGTTTGATATGCCATTTGTTGAGATAAATGGGATGTGCCCTTAATGGTGTTTCTTTGAAGGAACCTTTCCCAAGAGGGCTTGGTTCGAAACACAGTCTCATTTAAAGCAGCACAGAGTACTCCACTGGGACATTTCCAAATGCTAATTGCGGGAGGAGATTGGGTTGAAGATCCGGTTTCAGTGCAAGCTGGTCAGGAGGTTGCTAGGTCGAGGTCTCTAGGCAACCCCCCAGATAACAGACTGGGCCGTCAGCCCCACCAGCAGGCCTCTGGTCTGGGGCAGGCACCTGGTCACCTGCCCACCAGCAGGCCTCTGGTCTGGGGAAGGCACCTGGTCACCTGCCCACCAGCAGGCCTCTGGTCTGGGGAAGGCACCTGGTCACCTGCCCACCAGCAGGCCTCTGGTCTGGGGCAGGCACCTGGTCACCTGCCCACCAGCAGGCCTCTGGTCTGGGGAAGGCACCTGGTCACCTGCCCACCAGCAGGCCTCTGGTCTGGGGAAGGCACCTGGTCACCTGCTGGTGGATGAGCGGTCTCTCAGGATAACACTCCCATGCTGACTGCCCCGCACAAGTTCCCCTCTGCCTTCCTCTACATCATTTCCTTTTGTTGAACACCACATCTGAGGAGGAGGAGGGGTGGTGTGTGTGTGTGTGTGTGTGTGAATGTGTGTGTGTTTCCTCGTCAGAGGCATGGTTCCCAGGGATATGTACCCCCTAAGGTAGAGGAGTGACATTGGCCAGGGTTTATTTGCTCTAACACAGACCCTACATCATACAGCATGGTGTCAGAGAACACACACCCACACACTCATGTCCACTGACACACACACGTACACACACACACAAACACACATGTGCACAGACACACACACTGCCATCTGGGCAAGGGTAACATGTCAATTACATCCAATTCTACTCACATATTGTGGGTCCTACTTTGGGAAATATAGGAGTCATTAAATTGCTATGAGTGTATGATATAGTGCTGGACAAGAAAAGCAATACATTTCCTTCAAACTTCCATACACTCAAGTCTCATTGTAATGTTTTATTAAAATGCAGTACGTACAAAGTGTTCAGTTAGATGAATGGCATGTCAAGATGCAGCACCAAGAACATATTTTGCAGAGAAAGGGCATGCTGTGTGATGTATTGGGTCAATTATCTCTTAATGATCTCAGTGTGTCAAACAAATATTTCAACATCTCTGTGATGTTACAACTCTGTATATCCATGTAAATGTGATTACTAGCGCAGTCTGGGAAATGGCCTGCTGGCCAAGCGGGCTCCTCTGTTCAGCCCAGTCTTTCGTTCATGGGTAATTTGCCTCAGGAAAGTTGTTTGAATTGTCGTCTGACGTTCCCCAGAAAAGCCATTACAGAACGTAAAACAGCAGTCGGGAGCTAGTTAGTAGGAGATCTGTGTGCTAAATGTTGCTGTATAAATAGACGCTTTATAAAAGGAGGAACGGTGTATCCAGACAGAAAACAGGAGACCTGCTTATTGCCCTCTAAAGCTGCCTCTGACAGTGCTGATTTCATATTCCCATCTGGAGCTATAATCTTCCTGTAATGTGCTTGACACCTCCGCAGTCCACACTATGACTCTGTGCAACAACTGCATGACTTCAACTGGCTCATCCTAAGTTGATACTTTGACAGGCACACATGAACTCCATCTAAACAACATTAGGATTATACACAGTATGACATGTTTGGTGCATTACGAGCTGAAGTACAGCATCACAAGCTATAAACAGAGACTGTTTTTAGGCACCCAAGCTTTTTCACATAAATGCTGTTTTAGATGCAATAGTGTGCCAGTAGAAAAGAACAATATTGAGATAATTTGACCTTTTGAAACTGTTTTTTTTCTCAACTTTCTTTCTAAAATATTTTTTATATCTACGACAGCTATGAAAATATGTGACCTTTTGTGCAGAGGTCCTGTTGTTGACCAGATTGTCTTTTGTTCATACATTGCAAGGACAAATAAGTCACCTGAGATGGTTTGGTGTGTCAGACATTTTCAGCCATGTAACAGGGAGGTCACAAATTCTGATGACAGCTTATGGTCCAGATGTGAAAAAAACGTTTTGGGGGAAAAAAAACGGCAAAAATAACTTTTTTCACAGCTTTTTCTCAATTTTCCTTCCAAATGATTTTTTCAACCTTTCGAAACTTAAATTCACAAATATGTTTGCAACCTGACAACAGCTGTCAAAGGTCACATATTATGACAACAGCTATCAGTTCCAGATGGGAAAAAAATTAATTGGAGATTTTTTTTGCCAAAGACTTTTGCACAAGTCTTTGGCAAGACTGTATAGTTCTTGTGCTTATGCGCTTCTCCCACAGCACACTGAGAATCCCACTTTCACTTAAACTTTTGTCCTCCCCCTCCTTCTCCCCACTGGGATGAAGGTTAATCTACCTGCTTCCGTCTTGCTCCTGTGTACATTCCACGAGTTGGGTGGGAGATTGATCCATTCCAAAGACGTGAATCTAATTACTCACAGCACGTCTGAATGATGAATGGGAGTGTATCTGGGATTTTCCGCTGTGTGGAGTCAGATCAAAAGAGACGCCTCTCCTTGTCTTCCCCTGCATGTGCTGTCTTGTTGTCATTCTAATCTCTATCTCTCTGGTATATCTTCTCGAGTACCTCCTTGTCAAAAGCCCTGACAGATATTATGTCATAAGATAAAGTATCACACTGTTTAATTTCTTGTAATATAAATACCTAACCATCTTATGTTGGAGTTTATTGGAGTGTATTTCACTAACCACAAACTAACAGCTCTCTTCACCTCCTCTGGCCCGAACTGTGAGAAGTTAAAACAATAACTTCCCTTTACTATCGCTCAGCATGATTGTCTTTGAGGTATTTCACACACGCACCTGAATCATGATAGGTGTAAATTCCGACGGCAGTTGAGTCGATGCCAAAATGTCACAGAAAAGGGTTTCTCTCTCTCTCTCTCTCTCTCTCTCTCTCTCTCTCTCTCTCTCTCTCTCTCTCTCTCTCTCTCTCTCTCTCTCTCTCTCTCTCTCTCTCTCTCTCTCTCTCTCTCTCTCTCTCTCTACCCTGTCCCTCTCTCTCTCTCCCTCTCTCCCCTCTCCCTCTCTCTCGACCTCCCTCTCTCCCTCTCTCTCTCTGAGGAGGATGAAGACATTCCAGAGGAAGGGAGAAGTGACAGCCAGCCTGGTGATCGTCTCACTCTCAGAAGGAGAGGGAGAAACATGGCAGGCCAAAGAGTGACAGGGGGAGGAAACTCTGAAATGCAGAGTAAAGTTTCTCACTGGGCTCCTGCCACATCCTCCCCCACCACCACCTCCACAAGAAACCTCCCTTCAGATGTTTTCTGTAAACGCAGCCTCTTGCTTGCTTCAGATTGTGATGAAGTCCATGTTCAAGGCATGGTTTTTCACACTAAGGTAATGGATTACTCGTTTGAAGGGAAGACCAAAAAAAACAACTTTGAAAACAAAATGGATGCAGAATAAACAGTGTGCCCTTATTTGTGTGAACCCTTCTATTGCGTGACAATAAGTGGTACAACAAGCTACCCATATACAACATTCCAGACCGTGTAGAAACCCCTTTAGAACAATAGCTCCATCAATTTAAAAGGCTTTTTCAGCTTGAATCTATTATTACTGGCCAAAATGTTTTCAGGGCATACTCTGGGAAAAAGGAGAGGAATTTTCCTGTAGGGGAACACTTCCAGTTCAGTGTGATTAGAAAATGACGGAGAAATGCTTTTGTTAATAAAAAACAAACCATACACTACCTCAGTTCCCTTGTGTGATTTCCTAACAATGTTGGCTTTCTACAAACGGATCAAAAATGCCCTGTGTGTATCAGTTAGAAAATGGTTAGACTTCTCCCTTTATCCTGTAAATCCAGAAGCATCTCACCAAACGTGAGTATTTTTCCAGAGTTCAATCTGGACGACCCCTCTTATGTAGATGCTGTCATGACCCCAACATCTACAGAAAGCCGTTACTGTGTGTTTAGAACTGTTTAAAACAAAGTTTACATTTTGGGAAAACGCAAGGCGTTCTCTTCTCAGTTGTGTAAATCAATGTTTGGTCCGTTCGTACGTGAGGTCCAAGGGCCCTGTTTTATTGAACGCTTCTCTTGCTGACCCACTGTGCATTGTTGATCTTATCTCCCTGACACCATTCTAGTGGAACAAATAAACCATAACACAATGAGAGCTCAAAACAAAGTGTGTATGGAAACACACTTGAGCTCTTTGGGTGCCCTTGAAAACTTGTGTGTTTGTGTTTGTACAGTATGTGTCCATCGGTGATTCAGTGTGTGTGTGTGTGTTTGTGTATCCCTCGGAGAACCCAGTCTGTTGATGGTGAGGACACGTTGACAGGTCAAAGCAAGCGGTTGGTTTTTCCACTATTTTCTCATAAATACTACCAGCCTTAGGCACAGACAAACCTTCACCAGAAGAAGTAGAAACTCAGGCAAGCACCTGAAACCAAGAAGCATGTACCTGGAAACAGAAACGTGATGAGACGAGATGTGGGAAAGGTTCCACTCTGCCAGACAGCTTCTCCATGAGTCCTGCTGGGGCACTGCTTGATGACATCACAGATCTACTGTGTACCACCACCAGCATGTATCTACACAGACTTTGGACTGGTTCTGTTTAGCTTGTGCTCAGTTTAACACAAGATTTCTCTGGAAGCTTTGGTTACAGGTGTTCAATGAATTTGCCTGAAAATCAAAGTAAAAGATCCTTTTTTATTGCACTCACAATGCTATCGAGGCAGCGTTACCCAGGTGGTGTTGGGTCTGTCAGGTCCTCAGGTTCCTGACAGTGACAGTGAGCTAGTGACTTTACATGCTCCTTTCCTTAGTTCAGGTGGTGTCTACCATCTGTTTAAACCGTTAGTCTGGGTATCTGCTGGATCATAATGGTGAGGGCAGAGGGATACAATGGTGCCGACTGCCGACACACATGCAGACAATAATGGACTGGATTTATATAGGGCTTTTCCAAGCCCTTTACCACTTTACATGGGGGGGGACCCACACATGAACTCACACAAATAAGAAAAAAGGTTTTGCTCAGATGACTGTAGGTCTAGAACACAGCTTTGTCTGGCCTATGTCAAGATCAAGAACATGTTCTAGACTGGCTATCAAAGGTGTCCATAATTATATGTCGATGAGTCTGTGTTTCCCATTAGGTGCAAGTTGTGAAAGATCAGCTAAGTTCATACCATCAAGTACTTCTTTTATTTCTGTCTGCATCTTCATGTTTCTTCAGATCAGGGCCGGCCCGACCCAATAAACAAACTAAACATTTGTTTAGGCCCCCGCAATGGCCAATCAAAGGGCCCCCTACACTATTTTTGTTTAGGGCCCCCAAAACCCTAGGGCCCTGCTTCAGATGCTCAGAAGACCATGAGTCCGGTGTGTGTGTGTGTGTGTCCATTATGACCTGAACAAACCCCATAAGTTCCTCCTGCCTGCAGTGTAAAGTCTGTTAACAAAACTTCACCTGAGAGTCAAGGTCTGTAATATGATGCTGTGGCGCTTGCATCAGCTCCCATCGCTCCTTAAGTAAGCAAGGTGACCAGAAACAGCCATGGAGGCACTAACTACAAACTGTGAGTGTTAACATTAACAACCTCAAAAGGCTTTCACGGAGTATGGAGTCCAAAATAATGATTATCGAAGTGAGCGTCTTTGAGTTGGTTTCTTGCTTTAAGGAGCTGTTTTTCACTTCTCAAGGAAATATGTAAAGAAAGTGAAATTGGTCTTGGTGCAAACCCTTAACTGAAGCTTCAAATGGGAATCCCATTATCTTTAACCTCCTCTGCCGGTGACTCACGTCTGTTTCTCGTCTGGAGCTGTCTCCACTTGACAGTGGCTTCCCCACACGATCCTGACAGGACCCACCAGAAAGCGACATGTGGGACCGGGATCGGACATGAATTTAGAAACTATGTTCGGGTCCAGGTCGGGTTCAGTCACGTCGGATGGCATAAAAATTATGGACCGACTGTCCTTGTGCCATAGCCTGTGTGTGTCGATCGACGCTTCATTTTACATTAACTGCATCGGGCTTGGGTTGGGTTCGGACGTAAAAAAACAGAATGTCTGTAGTGTTTGGGTCGCCTCGGTTAGGCCTACTCTCTAGGGGGAACTCTTGTCTCCCTGGGTTCTAGCAATCAAGACACAGGCTATGTAACACAGAGGACGTCAAATGATTTTACCATCACAGAGTCATTGATAAAACACAGGGCTGGAACTGTGCTGTAAGGGCGTAGACTTCTGAGACACACTCGGATGGGACATCAGCACGCAACTAGGGGATTACTCCGTTTAAACACGACCTGCTCTTGCCCTGGAAGACCTCACGAAACAAGAGGTGGTTCAGCTCTTTCCACACCACGTCATTAGTGCAATAAATTCATATCAAACAGACGTAATGAACTGGTGTAAAACTATACTCTGAACGATTGAAATATATAATCTGAGTGCGTTTAATAAGTGTACAACCCTTACTGCAAACTTTACTACTATAAAAATATTTCGACGTCTTTTTCTTGTTACGTATAGCCTCCTCCATCCCGAAAAGAAACAGGAAGTTGGTCCCCCCAAAATATATAAAAAGCTGTTTCGTTGGCTCAAAAGAAATGAGGCACGTGAGAGCAGTGAATTTTCTCTCAGGTTGGTTTCCCCAGGTCCTGACCCAGCAAATCAAAAACAATGAAACCCACTCTGCAGAAGTGCGAGATTAAAACCCAGAACAGGATCCGCCAGACTGGATTTGGCCTTCTGAGGGGCTTTCCTCACTGCAGGTCTTGTGCTCAGCTTATTGGAGATCAGATAGAAAGCAGATGCTGGCTAACACAAAGCAAAACGTTTTAGGCTTTAGGATGTAACGGGGACTGACAGATTGTGTTGGTACGACGGCCTAGGCAGGCAGCTGTGTCTGCAAGTGGAGAGATGGGGGTGGTAGTCTGTTACATGACAACATCTGCCTCCACCCGTTTCCAATAAGTGTGTTTTGATGAGGTGAGTGCTCTGCAAACAAGCCTTGACCAGAGCCAGCCTCCTCCTACAACATAGAGAGTGATCGTGGAGGTTACATTTACATTTAGTCATTTAGCAGACGCTCTTATCCAGAGCGACTTACAGTAAGTACGGAGACATTCTCCCTGAGGCAAGTATGGTGAAGTGCCTTGCCCAAGGACACAACGTCATTTGGCACGGCCGGGAATCAAACTGGCAACCTTCAGATTACATTTACATTACATTTAGTCATTTAGCAGACTCCCTTATCCAGAGCGACTTACAGTAAGTACAGGGACATTCCCCCGAGGCAAGTAGGGTGAAGTGTCTTGCCCAAGGACACAACGTCAGTTGGCATGACCGGGAATCAAACTGGCAACCTTCAGATTACTAGCCCGACTCCCTCACCGCTCAGCCATCTGACTCCCTAGGTTGGAGGAAAGGAGGTGCCATGTTCTTTTTCCTCCCTCTTTCCAGTTTACATTCCCTGGGCTGAACCGCTGATGAGGTCTTTCTCTGCTCGGATGAAGTCAGATGAATATCGTTTTCTATTTGGGTGGCGTAGAATGTTTGTGTGTGAAAGAGAGATGGAGAGAAACAGCTTGATATAGAGAAAGAACGGTGTGTGTGTGTGTGTGATTGATTGTGTGTCTGTGTGTGTGTGCATGCACACACCTGTGAGTGTACATGTACACACTCTCCTGTGTGTGTGTGTGTGTGAGTTCAATTTGTGGCATGACCAAGTCACAGTTTGACTGTTCTCTGGCCCTAGAAACTCATCCTTAGATTAAAAGGAGAGATACACATTGTTCTCATTTAGTCCTGGACCAGAGCAGAGAGGCTTGGCTGAAAGAAATCCACCCTCTTGTGAAGACTTTTTAAAGGCTATTAAAGCTATTGCAAGCACAGTTTAACTGGAAACATTTGTCAAAGGCGTTATCAACATGTGTACGCAGTAAATAAATGATGGATAGGATGATGCGGTGTTCTCTTGAATCTATCAACCCCCTCCTTTGCTGTAGCTCGTACCTTAAACCAAACTCTATTGTCATTTTACTTAATCTAATTTCAATGTATTTTATGTTTGTTTGACATTCTGCGTCATTTAACACAGCTGATATTAAACACATGTTTGAGGAATGAGACAACAGAGAGCTTCCTCAGTAATGTGAAGGTTATTGATACACCATGTAGCCTATCCAGCCACAAAGGCAGGAGGTCTAGCCAGAAACTACTGGCACTGCAGCCTTATGTTATGTTCCATTTCTGTGAGCCAGTTTCCGGTTTCGAGTATCTAGTGTGGAGTGAATGGGATAACTCTCTGGATAAAGGTCTGGGTGCTTGGTCCTGGGTGCTTGGTCCTGGGTGCTTGGTCCTGGGTGCTGGGGTCTGGGTGCTTGGTCCTGGGTGCTTGGTCCTGGGTGCTTGGTCCTGGGTGCTGGGGTCTGGGTGCTTGGTCCTGGGTGCTTGGTCCTGGGTGCTTGGTCCTGGGTGCTTGGTCCTGGGTGCTTGGGTCTGGGTGCTGGGGTCTGGGTGCTGGGGTCTGCACACGGCATACTCAGGTATAATCTGCTCAATCAGACATGGGGAGAGACAGGTTGGGATTACCAATGAGTAGCCTAATCCCTCTAGATCGGAGAGAGTGTGTGTGTGTGTGAGAGAGAGTACGAGGGACTGTGGTTAATGAAAGAAAGTATGAGTGTGTGAGTTAGAGAGAGAGAGAGTGAGTGAGAGTTTACACTTGTGAGTGTGTGAGAGACAGTAAATGAGTGTGGGTGAGTTTGAGAAAGAGTAGGAGAGTCTGTGAGTGTATATGAGCATGTGATAGGAATAACACAGAGTAGATTCTATTGTCCGATACACAGTACAGTGCGACACGAGAGGGAATGAGTTCCAGGACTTCATCTAATAAACTAGCAGGAATATCAGATGACTACCAGGCTGATATGAATTAATATTCAATGATGAACAGCTGCAATGAAAGAGAATACATGCGTGTTTGTTCTGTGGCAGTTTGTTGGTGCGCTGCACCTGAGCACTAGCTGTCAGGAGCAGACATCCACTCCAGTGGACCTGAGTGTAATTGAGTGGAGTGAGCTCATTAATGTGCCTTGTTTGTGGGGAGCTGACAGGTGAGCACAGCAGGACTCGCACTCTGGGCCGGCCCTGTTTACTCTGCTGCTGCCGTGGCAACCTGGATGCTAGTGTACCATGGCTAGTCTACTAGCCTGGCTAAGGGTTTTCAGGCTTTGTTTTGCTTCACTGTGTAGTTCTGCAGACCTCAACAATGTTATCCACATCTCGATACTTTGCTCCAGTCTGTTATTGATACATTTGACTCCAGGGTTCAGTTCAACATGTCTCTATGCCAGTGAAGTTCAATCACCCCCCCCCCCCCATTGAACCTGGGATCTCATCATCATCTGCAGTCACGCTCTGTCACTGAGCCAGGCAACTTCAGTACATAGTCTACTGCAAGAGTGTTTAGCAAAGCAGAACCATGTCCTAACCAGCATCAGGAAAGATGGAAAGATGGAGGGATGTTTGGGAGGGAGGTATGGGGGTTTTAGGAGGGGTGGAGAGAGAGCAAAAGAGGGTTGGAGTGCAGCCTATGCGAGTCTTATTAAACAAATCGGCCAACACGGGGGTCGCGAACTCTAAACACACGAGTCACTCCGCGGTGTTCTGGAGCCTTCTGTCGTCGAGGGCGACTGTGAATGGCTGAGTAACGTAAACAAGTCATCACTGGTAGATGTCCCTGCCCTGCCTCCACTGCCAGAGCACAGTCACTCTTTGTTTACATGAGAGGACTCGGCATGTGGCCAGAACCAGCCCGAGCATGGGCCCTCGTTTATGTATCCTGGGCATGCTAAGGTCATGCTAAGGACGCGGGATGCTAAAGGTCGTGGCCTGCTTTGTCACTTATGGCCTACTCCATACTCTTACTTTGAGTCCGTTTTTTCCTCTGTTCATAATGTGAAATGCAACCATTGTATGAACAGGGCATTCAAAGCTACAACAATGTCTGTAAGTGATTGAGAGAGGCAAGTGTGTGTATGCGTGTGTGTGTGTTTGGGGGGGGGGCTGGTCAGCCCAGGGTTCCCGCGATGTGGAACGGTTGTGTTTGGATCCACAAGGGAGCAGTTTGCTGTGCGAAGTCCTTTTCTGCTCATTGTTTGTGGGATGCTAATGACAGACTCAGCCACAATGGAAATCAAAATGGCCTCTGTGCCACCGTGATACGCATGCAAGCTGCAAGCTCTCGTGCGGTGGGTAACCCCGGGCAAAGGTGAGAAGGGGAACTCCTCTCAGGGTGACCATATTTGGTCAGGACTTACAAATCGACTGTAACAGACCGACACTTTATTTTAAATGTGCTGTGACCTGAAAAAATGTAATTCTATAAGAATACTGGACTCTTTAAGTCCAGTATTCTTCCATAGCGTGATAACAGAGGCCGAGTTGCATACTTGGAGAACTGACTGAAATCAGCCCTAACATCGATGTCATGCCGTCGGATGAAGCATGTAATGTCCTGTTCTGGTGGGGGCATGGGATCAGTCCATGACTCCCTAAATGAATCAAGCAGCAGAGGCAGCACAGTAATGATGGGGGCTGTGTGGGGCTTCATGGTCCAAGCAGCAGAGCCTCCCCATCATGTCTGGATGTCAACCCCTCATGTTTACTTCCCTCATCATCCACCCATCCTCTACTGGTCCCTGCAGCTAGCTGTCTGTCACATCTGTCTAGACCTGGAACAACATGCTCATCAGATACAACATTTGTTCTTGTACTGTAGTACAGCGCAGCAGAGTACAATATACCACAGTACGGCATATTACAATTTACTACAGTACCATACAGTATAATACAGTATATATATATATACAATACCTTTACAGTATACTAAATGACAGTGCAGTACAGTACAGTACCGCACAGTATACTATAGTACAATACTGTCAGGTTGTGAGCGGTCATACTTTGATAGTGTTGTGTTTACTCTGTGTATGACAGGCTGTCGCAGGCCCACCCACTAGATGGCTAATGGAGCTTTAGCTGTGTTTATACACTGTCTGTCTCCATCCTGCTTAATAAGCACTGTTCAATCACAGGCTCATTTCCCTGCCATGTCAAGGCCAGGATGTGGAGTTCCTGAGGTGGGACTCTCTGATGTATTCCTCCATTACAGGCCATTACAATCACACAATCCTGACAGGCTTTGGCCCTGGACAGACATTCATCCAGCCAGCCAACCAGCCAGCCCAGCCAATCCAAGCCCATCCAGCCAGCCAACCAGCCAGCCCAGCCAATCCAAGCCCATCCAGCCAGCCAACCAGCCAGCCCAGCCAATCCAAGCCCAGCCAGCTAGCCAATGAGTCAAGCGGCCGGTCCAGTTCTGCTCAGCCAGCCAGTCAGACAGCCAGACGGCCAGCCCAGCCAGGACCTCACATGACTTCCACTCGCTGGACGAGACCCTGAGTGAACAAGCAGGACGTGAGTGGAGTGGTAGACAGGTCTCAACACCCCCTTCATCCTCGCCTTTCTGGCAAATCAAAATTCTGCTTCCCCCCAGACAGAGTTTGACTGGGAGGGGGACGGGAGCGAGAGGGGGAGCGGGAGGGGCAGCGGGGGCGCGGAGGACCAAAGCAGGCAGATAAAGACTTGCGCCAAGGCTTGAACAAATAAACAAGAAGCTGATTATTTCAGTGCGCACGACTCGGCTAATTCACAATGAATGAACAGGGCCCTGCTCGCCCCGCCGATAAGCCAAGTCTCTGTCGCTCACAGGCTCCTACCTCTGTTTTCTTAGCTAATGCCCCCCCCCTCCCCCACCCTTCCCACCCCCACCCCTACCTCCTTCCATTTGGGCCATTTTAATCAGTTTAAGATCCGTGTTGGATCTGTTCACCATTCAGGAATGAAAATGTCAAAGCAATTTTCTGAACAAGCCAATTCACACATTGTGTGTTTTCAGACCCACTTCTAATCAGTGCATCTGATCTCAGTGTATATTATGCTTTCTAGGCGATTAGCGATGCTAATCTTAGCCTCTGTTACTTTATTCTTCTCTAATACCTAAACCATGGAACACAGACAAACAGAGTCAGCAGTCTCTCCCTCCCTCACAGACGCTGTGAGAGGGGAGGCCTGGGATGGGTTGGAGAATTGTTTTACAGTCTTACAGCCAACACCCTCCCAAGGCCAAACTCACATTATACATAAAGCGACAATGTATATTTTCCTTGCCGACAGATCCTGGCTTCTCCGAGTTGTGTTTCTCTGCACTTCTGAATACGTGATGAATCACGTTTTTATGTTTACAATGCGAAATGAATACGTACGGTAAAAGAAACCTCGATCCCCAAAATATATTTTCTCGGTTGTTCTCTCCATGTTCGGGAGGTCTTCTTTCAAGCGGATGGTTTGCAGATGGTTCTTACCAGACTCTGGTGAGTTTGACCCCAGCATTTTACCAGGGTTTACATTACACACTGGCTTTTTCTCACGTGGATATGTGCTGTAGCGCAGCAGAGATAAAAGAGGCGGTGTTATTCTATGATTAGAGCTGGAACACACAGGGCTGATCCTTAATGACCTCCTCCCTGGATCCCTCATCGACGTCTGGTCTCTCTGGGCAGCATCACGTACCGGGGAGGTTTTTAAAAGCCTTGCGGTCTCTGGTCTCCATTAGTCTAGTATCTCCTCCGTCCCCCCTCTCTCTAAAGAGCGCGGTTCCGTTCCACATTAGCCAGCAGCAGGCCCTCGTGTCTAGCGAGCTATACCCTCGCTGTGTTGTTGATGGTGGCGCTACCCTCCTACGGCTCCGTGGTGATTGAGTTGCGCTGAGTTTCCACCGCTTCGATGGCCAAACTTCCCCTGATGAACCTGGGATAGCCCTAGGCATTCCTTATTGACCAGTCACACTGCAGAACTGTGTACGTTTGTGTGTGTGTTTGTGTGTTTGAGACTGCGAATGTGTGTGCATGGGTTTATGTGTGTGAATGGGTTTGTGTGTGTGTGTGTGTTTGGGGGGGGGGGGTTGTCCGTGTGTGTATATATTGGTGTGTTTGTAGGTGTGTTTATCAGTATGCCTCCAGCATGTGTGTGTTTATGCACAAGTGCCCTGCTTTTACAATCAATGGGTCTGAGTCAGAGGAAACGTGTGTTTGAGGAAATGAGAGTGTTAGTCAGGTCCTGTTCCTGTTCCTGTTGTTTGTTGATGTCACCAGTGCCTTCAAGAAATAGAATGTAATCAGAAGAAAGCCATTTCTCCATTACGCCAGCACAAACCCAGGCACACTCACTGGCTGGGTCGGGATTTCCTCCGTCCAAAAGAAGGACACGTCAACATTCAAAATGAAAACACACCCATGTCATTCTACTCAGGGAAATTCCATGAACAATCTGCATGCCTGGGAATGTAAGATCTTGACAGTTTTTATCAAAAGGCTAATCTCATCTACCGCCCAGACAGCTGGCATACCTGTTTTTACTTTGCGATGTGGCTCGTAAACACAACTCGGACTTGACTCTGATCAATAAATACTGTGAGAACGATGTACTTCTCTCATCCTTGATCTTCTGTACTTTCTATATGCAGAGTTTGTAAGTCGGTTTGGATGAAGTCTGTTAAATGAATTCGGTGTAAATGTAATGTAAGTGGGTGTAGGTGGGTCAGATGGCTGAGTGGTTAGGGAATCGGGCTAATAATCATGAGGTTGCCGGTTCGGGAAAGATTATGTTGTGTCCTTGGGCAAGGCACTTCACCCTACTTGCCTCGGGGAGAATGCCCCTGTACTTACTGTAAGTCGCTCTGGATAAGAGCGTGTGCTAAATGACAAAAAAAAAAAGGTAAGTACATTGACTGGTATCTGGCCTGAGGTTGTGAGATATGTACGATAGTGAACCCCTGGTTGAGATGTTCCTGGCAGGAGTGGGTGGTGGGAGGAGCACTCTTGTGTCTTATCTGCTTGGAGTGACGCACGCATCCTATAGTCTCCTGAACGGACTATCTGCTCTCTGTGTGGTATACGACTCCAACTTTCTGTTTTCTTTCTCTCTTTTTTTAATCACTCTTCTCGTGTTATTGAATTCCTTGTGTGTCGTACGTGTTTGGTACCTGCTGTTTTTCCAGAAGACTCGTAGAAATAGATATGCCCCCTGATAGGCCTGCTCTCCGACTTTCAGGGAACATAAAGATTTAGAAATTGTAAAATAAAATGAAGGGGTTTTCCAGTTGTTGCTATGTTCAAATTAACGATATGATGTTTTTCTGTGCTGTTGCAGTTGAGTAATAAGAATCTAGTAAGGCAGAGCAGAATGTATTTTGTTGCATAACAACAGCCCCTAACAGTACATGTTATGGTCTCCAGCTCTGTGCTGATTGGCTACATCCCGTCCTCAGCCAATCGGAGCTCTCCTCACTTTCCCAGAGCTCAGCGCAAGCTGAGTGACAGTGGCCATGGTAACAGCCGGGCTCTCTGCGGTTGGCCCTCACCCCTGCTGCGCAGCGTTTGGTAGCAGTTTAAAGTGTTGGGGAGTAATTGGGTCGTGGACGAGATGAGATTTGTCCCCTAAGGTGTGGCAGAATGTGATGTGTGAAATGGAACAGGAGGCGGAAGCCCTGAGGCTGTCCCTCACTCACACACAGGACGACGCTCCTCCGACGTTTATCCAACGTTGACACATGGTCGGGATCCTCTCCAAGGCGCTAAGCTAGCTTGGCTCGCTCATTCTGTCCATGTGACAGAGCAGTTGAATTTCGAAGCGTCGCCCGCAAGGTTTGGATGGAAGCTCTTCCACGCAGGGCTGCTGACATCTTGCAGGCATGACTGAGGTTGTGCTGAAGGAGGTGAGCTACATGCTCGTACTAAACACAGGCCTGGTTTTAACTGTGTGACATGCCTGCTCACCAGGATCTCCATGCCGGGTCAAGAGGCTCTCATCTCCTCATAGGCAGCAGTGGTTCACCTGATACAACTTAACTCGATTGGCAGAAACGATCCAAGCGGATCTTTGTGTTTCCTGTCTGCTGGCCAATGAAGACTGTTGTAACTGAGAAGCATAATCCCGTTGGTGTGTGTGTGTGTGTGTGGAGACGCCATTGGACGGGTGACATGTGAAAGGAACAGGTTGTCATGTTACACTTGTACCAACATCTATAGACAGTTGTCACATTACACTGGTTACTCTAGTTTTCCTCAGCAGATGACAGTTGTCACATTACACTGTTACCAACATCCATAGACAGTGGTTACATAACACTGATACCAACTTCCATAGAAAGATGTGGATCGGGTGTCGAGATGGCAGAGGAGGTGTGTGGCTGGTCAGGTGTGACATCACCTGAAGATTTTGTCATCTGGAAACCGGCTGAGGCTGGGGCAGAGGCTGGGGCAGAGGCTGGGGCAGAGGCTGGCGGCTGGGGCAGAGGCTGGCGCAGAGGCTGGGGGCTGGGGCTGGGGCAGAGGCTGGGGCTGGGGCAGAGGCTGGGGCAGAGGCTGGGGCAGAGGCTGGGGGCTGGGGCAGAGGCTGGGGCGAAGGCTTGGGCTGGGGCTGGGACTGTGGGCTGGGGGCTGGGGCACAGCTCAGTAGTCTTCAACAACATCTTCTGTTTGTTTATTCGTCTCCTCATTCGTCCAGGGAGACTATATTAAGTGAGACTAAATTAAGTGCATCTTAAAGATCAGCAGCAGTTTCTGCCAATGATCCAGCCCGGTTCTTAAGCAGTTTTATTTTGTTACCCTGTTGTACCCTTTATTACAACTTAAGACATAAAATAGGATGAATGTGTCACTGTCTTTGTGATACTAGGAAAGTGTTGCAGGTGGTCATGAAATGAACATGTTATTCATAATGAAAAATACGTACAGCTGTAAAAGGGAACAGCCAAAATCCTTAACGACTGTAAAGATGAGCATAACTACCGACCAGGGTAGGATAGAAGGGAGTGAAATTTTACCCTGGTGCAGGATGTAGCCAGCAAAGTAATATCATATAGGCTTGTGCCAGTCGGGAGGATTAAGTTGTTGTCAAACCACAGCTGATTATGCTGCAGATAGACAGTGCAGGGAGCTGGCAGATAAGAGAGTGTGATAGCCTCCTACAAAGAGCTGCCTAGCCAAGACTGTCTACATGTGGGGTTTGTGTGTGTGGATGTGTGTGTATTCTACCAGGGAGTATGTGTGTGTTGATGTATGTGTGTATTATACCAGGGAGTTTGTTTGGGTGTATTTTACCAGAGAGCGTGTGTGTGTGTGTTGGTGTTTGTGTGCAGTATACCAGGAAGTGTGTGCGTGTGCATGTGTGTTGGTATACACAAGGTAATCTGAATCAGCCCCGACACCTGAGCACGCTAGCCCACCGCAGTGTTTAATTATTGAAGGAGCTTCGACTGAAAACCCGATCGCCTGAAGAATACCTTCTGCTGCCGTGAGGGCCCACCTCGCACGCCTCGCCGTCACAATACCACGAGAGACGGGCGACAAGAACGAGCCCACTGCAGCCGCCCTGAAACCAGAGCCCACACGGCTCCTCTCCACGCCGTGTTCACTTAAACAGGAGGGATGAATAATCCAAAGATGGTAAATCATGCTACTTAAGGATCCCCCTCTGTCACTGTGTAGCGCTCGTTTAGAAGAAGTGGTTTAAGCAGGGATGGGTGGATCAGAAGTGAAGTGATAAATCAAAGCTTCATTTGTTCCAGATATGTAGGACCTAGCTGAAGCGGTTGTTCCTCTCCGGCTTGTGGCTCGCAGGGTCCCAACCTGTCCAGGTGTTCCTGGTTTAGTGAGACTAACCACAGCCCTCTCCATCCAGAGACAGCTGCCTTGATTTCCTCCACCTTCATTTGCTGAGGGAAGCTAATTGTGGGCATTTGACCATCTGGTCCCACGCCTATCGTCTAAATTAGAGCCCTTTTCCTGCCCAGTCAGAGGCCCCAAATTCGTTATTGACGGTGGGCGAGAGACACCCGGGAATAATCACCTCTCTCTCCTCCATCATGGGGCCCGCTCCGCCGAGGAAGTGAGGCCACGAAAGCGGTGATTTGTCTGTGTGGTGGCCGTGAAAGGCTTCTTCCCAGGGTGCGGCCTCTCTCCATCAGCCTCCTGCTGGCAGGGAATTACGTGGCTCAGCAGAGCACGGTGCTGGGGAGGGGGAGCACGGTGCTGGGGAGGGGGGGAGAGCACGGGCCATTTACCGCTCAGGGCTGCGGGGCTGGGGAGGGGGGGGGAACAGGTTTGGGGTCGGGCGGGAGGGAGGGAAGGAGGGAGAGGGGCTTCAGGGAGAGAGTGGAGAGTCTTGCTCAGTCAACCAAGCCCATGTAAGCTCCTCACCTCCTCCCTCGACCCTGCCAGCTCTCAGGGTGGAGCAGTGTCTGCATGCTGAATGCGTCCAGGACATAGATGTGGGACACACGTCTGTATTTGACATTCTTGGCATCTTGTTATCATCATGGGGAGAGGTTGTTGCATGGAAATGCTTTTTGAATGACACTACAGCCAGTCCTCCTCCAGGTTTGGGTGGTCCGACCCTGCCAGCCCCCACAGCTGACCCCAGACCGGGGAGTCTGAGCAATCATGCCATAGCCTCAGGAAGTTAAAGACCAAAGCAGGAAGTAGATCTTGAGTAGAGGAGAACATGGTTAAGCTGGTGGAGTCCCATGTTCAGGCAGGACTGAGCGAGGACCAGGGTGTACCCAGGACCTGTAGATGCAGGGGCAGTGTTCGCGTCGGATGGATCCAGAGTAATGAATCTTCTGTCAGAGCTTCCACCACATCATATCAACTCTGGCTGTGTACAGTAGTGTAGAAAGAACACTTACTTAACGAGGGTTTAGAAAGGATTACTCTTCACAGCAGTTTGGAAAGGATCCATGCACACTGTAGATCGTCATTGGTTTTGTGACCTAATACAATTTAAAAAGCTAAATTGCAGTTTAGTAGTAAATGATCTTTTTAATTTTATTATCGTTGGTGATTTATGTTCCTGTTATGATCTCTTGTTTGATGGGTAGCAACACCAATACGGAGCGCAGCGGCCTCCGAACACAAACACAATAAAACACCTGCTCTCTCTCTCACAGTCAACACCGGGAACGTGTAATGACTGATGTGGTCGACCACACAGATGTGCATCTCCATCCAATCAGAAACACACTGAGAGCTTTCTGCTTCGCCTCATTAAACTCCACAGCAGCTGCTCTGAGTGGTTTATCACCAGCGAGAGCCATCCACACAAGTTATGGCCAAGTAATGAGATGGACTGTGATGTGGACGGTAGTCAGGTGTAGGGCTCCAGCGTTGTCAGGGAGGCTAAGACAGGGATGCTGTTATTGACACTCCGGTTGGATGTTCTGCTGTTTTAGTTTCTTGACAGCAAGTAAGCCACCAGTGATGGAGAGAGAGGATGTCGCAGTCTTCTACATCTTCTAGATCTAAGGATGAGATTCTGTCTGGCGAAATGTTTGAGTAAATTGAAAGATTTTAAGGGTGAGTCCACTGCAGAGGTCAAGCTCAGATGTCTCTTTCTCACTTTGTGATTGATTGATGGTGCCAGTCTGTCTCTGCAGGTAGGAGACAAACTAGAACGTGACCTACAGAAGTCTCCTGCTTGGTTCAAACATCAACCAGCTGAAAGAAATCTATTGGGTCTAGATGGACTTTAATCCCCAGTCTAGCCAAACCAAAGCAACTTTTCACCTCTGAGTACTGACCCAAGGATTCTGTTTCATCCCGACAGCGTGACTTCCCCTCTCATGCTGTATCAATGCTTTCCTTAAACTCTGTGTTGTAGGTTCCATTCTACTCTATTCTATTCCAATCTATTTTAACGTTGCTCTGCATGGTGTTTACTACCCAATCACTGAGACTTCCTGGATATCCCTTTGTCTCTGTCCTCCGATTCTCTACTGCTCCTCTGGGATCCCAGATGACTCAGTGTGTGTGTGTGTGTGTGTGTGTGTTTGTCTGTGTCTGTCTGTCTGTCTCTTTGTGATATCTACGTTTTGTAGAAATATGTGTTAGTAGAGCATGACTGTTTGGTAGAAAAAGCACTCATCACAGCTTGATATCAGTCAGTGGACCAGA